>NW_020947390.1:2007978-2126778 GCF_900497805.2 Vombatus ursinus
GCTCAAAAGAGAGAGGAATAGGCAAAGAGCATCCAGGTGGCACAGTGGATAGAGTACCAGGACCTGGAGTCAAGAAAACCTGAGTTCAAATCTGGCCTCAGACACTTACTAGCTGTGTGACTCTTGGCAAGTCACATTAACCCTGTTTGCCTCAGTTTCCTCATCTGTAAAATAATCTGGAGAAGGAAATAACAAACCACTCCAGAATTTTTGCCAAGAAAACCCCAAATGGGGTCATGAAGAGTCAAGCACTACTGAACCAGAACAACAACAACAACAAATGTATATCTCATCTGTGTAAAGATACTAATTCCATGAAAGTACAAGAAAACCCTAACAGGCACCAAACGCACTGCTTCTTATTACCCCCAGCAGCACAGACGCAGTGAAGACTGAAAGAATTATTAGAAATAGTTGCAAACTCTACAGGTCTACTAGGCCACCTACACTACCACTCCCATACCCTAATAGAGGCTCTAATGGTTCCTTAACAGCTCAGAAGCCAGGAATGAGTATGTTAACAACAATTGCTTCTGAAAAGCAGAATGACAGATAACAGCAGTCTATTTGAGCTTACGTGCACAGTCTGTTACAGTAACGAGGGAAAGGTGAACAGCTGTCTCTGAATGTTTGGCCTAGAGTAGCTATTGACTTTGGGGAGCTAAGAACACTGATCAGGATATATTTTAACTATGGCAAAACTTGAATATTCATTGGTAGTAAGTATAGTAGCAGTCTAGGGAGTAAAAGGTTGGACGCTTGATAGTATAGGAAAAAGCATTCTAGCATCGGAGTGACTACTTGCCATCAAATGAAACTGAGGTATAAGTGATTGACTGAATTTGTTTCTCAGTTTGGTATATGCAATATTAAAGAAACCACGAATATTTTTATTTCCCGGAGGTAAGTTTTCTTTTTAGCCTCGGTCTAAGATTAACTCTCTATAGAAATTTTATCAGAATATAAATATTAGTAATTCTGATTTGGTCCCCACATTTTTGATAATTTAAATGAAAAATATACTAAACTGACTAGAAAGAAGTTATTGTTACAAGATCTGCCTTCTGAGCTCCATGTTTTTCTAGCAACTTCATTACTAAAAATATGAAATCTTCTCACGGCCCTGTTTTGGTGATGCCTGAAGCCACTCTACTGCTCAGCACACAGGTCGTTTTTTTCTTTTTAGTGGTACATTTTGTTTCAACACATAATACAAACCCCCAGTAAACCAGATGGTGCCTTTCTACTTTTCAATGGAATTTATACTATGTAGAAGTTAGGATTGGTACTTTTTATTGAGTAAATAGAATGCCTGTTCAGCACAATGTCTGTGTTGTGCCTACTCTTAATAAGGTTTTTTGTGGTAAGAGTCGGGGAGGAAGGGAGGGAGGAGGGGGGAGAGAGAGAGAGAGAGAGAGAAAAGGAGAGGGAGGGGGAGAATAGGGAAAGATACAAAGAATAGGGAAAGAGAAAAAAAATGCATGTAAACAGAGGGCCACCCTTGAAAGCAGGAAGACTTGGGTTCAAGTACTGCCTCTAACATATTGCAGCTATGTGAACTTGAGCAAGACCCTTAACTTCTTAGTGTACCAGGCAATTCCCTAAGGCTGCCCAAACTTTAAAGCACAATGTATTTACATATCTGACATACATGTTGACAAGTATTGTTGTGAAGCTACAGAGGAATTCAGTCTGCAATAATAGAGGGAGTTGCCATGATGAAGTTCCCTACCTTAACATAATTACTGATCCAAACCGCCTACCTTCCCTCCCCTCCCCTCCTCATACATAAAATTTAAAACCAAACGTCAGCTAAAATTAACATTATGTGACAAGAATGGAGGCCTCCTCAGAGTCAGGACCATGGGTATCCCTTGCTTTAAGAAAATGTAACATAAAAATCTCACCTTATAGAACTGGAAAAAAAATTGTTAGTTATCACTTTCTGAAAGACTTTAATTTTTTTTAAATTTTGGGAGGGTCTTCCACTTTCTTAACTGTTTTATTTTTTTTCCAATTACATGTAAAAACAAATTTTATATTAGTTTTTTTTTTATTTTGACTTCAAATTCTCTTCCATCCTCACTCCCTTTTCCCTTCATTGTGAAGGTAAGCAATTTGATATTGGTTATACGTATGTGGTCATGCAAAATATGTTTCCATATTAGTCATGTTGTGAAAGAAAATGCAGACAAAAAAAAACAAGAAAAGTAAAGTTTAAAAAATATGCTTCATTCAGAGTCTAATTGATCCAGGTTCCATCAGTTCTTTCTCTGGAAGTGGACGGCATTTTTCCTTTGAAATTGTCTCAGATCATTGGAGAATAACTAAGTCATTCACAGTTGATCATCACACCATATTGCTGTTACTGTGTACAATGTTCTCCTGATTCTGCTCACTTCACTTTGCATCAGGTATTCTTAAAGCATCCTGCTCACCATTTCTTATAGCACAATAGTATTCCATCACAATTGTATACCACAACTTGTTCAGCCATTCCCCAATTGATGAACATCCCCTCAATTTCTAATTCTTTGCCACCACAAAAGAGCTATTATAAATAGTTTTGTACATGTAAGTCCTTTTCCCTTTTTTAAAATCTCTTTGGAATATAGACTTAGTAGTAGTATTGCTGGATCAAAGGGTATGCATAGTGTTTTAACCTTTTGGCATAGTTCCAAATTGCTCTCGAGAATGGTTAGATCAGTTCACAATTCCACCAACAATGCATTAGTGTCCCAATTTCCCCACATCCATTCCAACATTTGTCATCTCCTTTTCTATCATATAGGCCAACTGATAGGTGTGAGGTGATACCTCAGAATTGTTTTAATTTGTATTTCTCTAACCAATAGTGATTTAGAGCATTTTTTCATATGACTATAGATAGTTTTGATTTATTCTTCTGAAAGACACCTGTTCAATTATCAATTAGGGAATAATTTTTGTTGTTATAAATTTGACTTACAGCTTTATCAGAGAAACTTGCTGTAAAAATTTCCCCCAGTTTTCTGCTTTCCTTCTAATCTTCACTGCACTGGGGTTTTTTTGTGCAAAAACTTTTTTGCACAAAATACATACAATCAAAATTATTAATTTTATATCCCGTAATGTTCTCTATCTCTTGTTTGGTCACAAATTCTTCCCTTATTCATAGATCTGACAGGTAAACGATTCCATGCTCCCATAATTTGCTTATAGTATCACCCTTTATTCCTAAATCACGTAATCCACTCTTACATTTTATGGATGAGTTGATTCCATTCATACTGACAGTTACTATCACTGTGTATTTCCCTCCCCCCGTTTATCCTTCCTTCTCTCTCTTTTCATCCTTTCTCTCCTCAAAAATGTTGTGCTTTTGACAGCCGTCTCCCCCAATCTGCCCTCCCTTCTACCAGCTCTGCCCCCTTCTCTTATCTGCCTCCTCCACTACTACCCTGTATGGTAAGATGGATTTCTATAACCAACTGAGTGTGTGTGCTATTCCCTCTTTGAGCTAACTGCAATGAAAATAAGGTTCAAGTGCTGACCTCCACTCCACCTCCATCTTCCCCTTCGCTGTAAAAGCTCTTTTGTGCCTCTTTTATGTGAGATAATTTACCCTATTCTACCTCTCTCTTCCCCCTTCTTCCAGTGCAGCTCTCTTTCTCAGCCCTTAATTTTATCTTTTGTATCATTCCATCAAAGTCAACTCACGCTCATGTCCACTGTCTATATATACTCCTTCTAACTGCCTGGATGATGAGAAAGTTCTTCGGAGTTACAAATATCATCTTCCCATGAAGGAATGTAAACAGTTTAACCTTACTGAATCCCTTATGATTTCTCTCTCCTGTTTACCTTTTTATGCTTCTCTTGAATCTTGTATTTGAAAATCAGATTTTCTATTCAGCTCTGATCTTTTCATCAGGATTGCTTGAAAGTCCTCGATTTCATTAGCTTGCAGGGGTACAGCCTGCTCTGGCTAGGCCTGAGCTACACTACTACACTCTCACCCCGGTGAGACAGACCTTTCTTCTCAACCTTCTTAGTTCTCTTGGGCTGAAAAACTGTTTTACCCCCATCATTTTGTTGGTTCTGCTGCCTCAGAATTCATTTTGAAGCATTATTTTAATATTGTTTGGAGGGGAGTTTAGAAGAGCTCAGGCAACTCCCTGCCTTTACCCTATGGTATCATCTTGGTTCCACCTCCTCTGAAAGAGCTTTTTATTAAAAAAAAGAATCCATAGCACTGCATCTTCTATGGGTAAGGAGACTTAGATTCTAGTCCCATTTCCCCTATGCCAGTATCTTGCTGAATGTGACATGACAAGAGGACTTCTTTTTTTTCAAATAGAATTTTGGCATGTAAAGGGACTTTACAGATGATCTAGGCTTAGAATGAGAAATGGATAATAATGGCAGCACATTTACTATAACTTACAAAAATCTGGCTGAGATTCCTTACCTGAATGCTTTTGAAGGTGGTAGACAGTGCTCACTATGTACCAGACAATTTACCTATATTATCTAGTTTGATCCTCACAACTACCCTGGGAGGTAGATGTTACTGTATTTCACCACATAATCATCACACCCTGTTTCTTCAGTCCAAAAATTGGTTTATAACCTTTCATCACATGGTATACTTCTGTTTGTCACACCACTTAAAAGGTAAAGAGAGTAGTAATGTATTCACCAGTGGCATACGGATACACATTTATCTCTCACACATTGCAAGCCACAAGACTAAAATTCTCAGCACACGCACATTGTTAGTACATTTCCAAAAGCCTACTTGCGTGGTTTATTTAGAGCACTGCAGTACCAATGGTATTGTCACTCAACTCACTGTAGGGCAAGGGGAACAAGCGGGCAGGTGAAACTGCCATGAGTGAGTCACGTGATCTTCCCGTGCTAGCAAAACTGTTACAGTCCATCTGCCAGAAATACATTAACATGCAAAGCATTTTTTTCTGATTATGGGTAAATATAAAAACTATTCTGGGGGCTTCAAGCTGAAAGTGATTGTGTTCTCTGAACTGCATTGAAACAGAGCTGCAGAAAGACAGTTTTCAGTGAGTGAGAAGATGGTGTGAGACTGGTAGAAACTAAAAGACAAGTAATGCCAGCGCATAAAAAAGCTTCACATAATGGTCGCATCCTACTTTTGCATAAAATCTGTGATGATTATGCAGTGAAATGCAGTATTATTATCCCTATTTTACAGATAAATAAACTAAGGCAAACAAAAAATAAAGTTATTAATAAACATTTACTTTCTCTCCCCTCTCACCATCCCCCTTGTGAGTGAGGATAGAAGAAAAACAAACAAACAAATAAACAAAAAAACTCTTCTAACAGATATGCATAGTCAAGCAACAAATTCCTTCATTGGCCACATTGACACAAAAATGTATGCATCATTACATCTACTGAGTCCCCCATGAGCAATGGTGGTACTCAATCAAATCAACCTACTCCAGTTAAAGTAAGTGATACTTTAACAAGGTGGGAACATATCTCAATCTTAAATCAATTTAAGATTAAGTTTAAAAAGTCCTTAATCAATGATATAGGAAGTACATTCATACTGGCTTCAGAAATTTGTTCAGCTATAAAATATCGAGGCAGTTTAGGTCTAGAAGATTGGAATAAGTGAAGCCAAAGGAAAAAGTATTCTAGCAACACACCTCAGGAGGAATCATTTGGGAGGCTGGGGGGTGAGGGGGATGGAGACAGAGGGCAATCAGAATGCCTCAGCTTTGTTTTGGACTAGGTCTCTGCTCCCTACTTCTCACCCTTGAACAGAAGAGGACCTATCAAGCCTTAAGGAATTTTGGTCTTCTATCTTCCCTCCTATAGCCTAATAGTGTCCCATGGGACAGCAGTGGTTGGCAACAAAGAAGCTACACTGTGCCCAAGGGAACTTCTTGAGTTCTCTACTGAGGAGAAAATAGGACTTCCAGCAACCAAGAGCTGTAAATTACCACTTCAACAAATGGTCTAAGTTTGAGCCCATTTTCTCTTGGACTCTGTATATACCTAGTGGATAGTGTGACACAGATTTTTTTATTGAGGGAGAGGGGGGCAGAGAGGATTGTACCAAATATTCTTAATAAAGGCGCAGTGGATAGAGCACTGGCCCTAGAATCAGGAGAACGTGAGTTTAAATTCAGCCTCAGAAACATAACACTTACAAGCTGTGTGACTCCGGGCAAGTCACTTAACCCCAATTGCCTCACCAAAAAAAAAAAAAAAACAACAACAACAAAACAAACAAATATTCTTAATAGTTCACCCATTCAAAAGGCTAATTAGGTATAGCTAACTAACTGGCCAAACTAACTAGCCAACCCATCTATTGCATAGTAGAATGTCAGCCTCAAACTCCTTAGGGTTATCCCTAGAGGAATCCTGAGAGGATAGTGTAACCATATTCTCAGGAGTCATCTTGTTAATGAGGGTGGGAGCTAGGACAAGGGCCCCCAGAGCTTATATGGGTTACCTATGTATTGACAGAGGGGCTTTCCTCATTGAAACATCCCTAAACCAATGCAATAATAGGTTCAATTAAACAAAATTTACACACACACACACACACACACACACACACACACAAAGAAAGACATCATTGTGTAGTGATAATATTGCCAGCTTCAGAATCAGGAAGACCTAGGTTCATGTCCCACCAGGAAGCTTTTCCTGATTCCCTCCAGACACTGGTACCCTCAATTCCCCAATTTACTTTGTGTTCAAATTTGCATACATAATGTATATATGTACATGTTATCTCTCGTGACAGAATATAAGCTTCTTCAAGGCAGGTTCTATTTCAGTACCTCCTGAAGGCAGATACTATTTTGTTCTTGTATCTCCAGAGACTAAATACTACCTGCCATGCTTTAAGGGATTAATAAATGCTTGTTGACTAATTGAGACTGGCATCTGGTTTTTTTAAGTATCTTGAGAATATTAGCATAGCACTCAAGCTTTCTCTCATTCTTACTACATAACAAATTCACTTCCTTTTCCAGTCCTATATGTCTCTGATGACATCTTTTGCAATATAATGTCATTGTAGGTAATACAGGGCAACCTGCTCATTCCCTGTTCTAACCCTCAAGCTGGAAATTAGTCTTTTCATGTCCCTTTGGGTCACTTGTCATTTTAATTCTTCAAGAGTCATGGTATTACTCCATAATGCATGACCATACAGCATTACCAAGAGGGCAGATCCTGGACTTGTGATTTTATTGACATATGGAACTCCATAATAAGAGTTCCAATATGGAACATAATGGAACTCCGCACTGACATCTGGGAATAGATAAGCAAGCTCCTTCCACCCATGCAGGTTGGTACCTTCTCAGCAACTTAGTGTTAAAGGGAAGGGAAGGGAATAAGCATTTATATAGCAACTATGTGCCAGGCACTTTGCTAAGTGTTTTACCAATATAATCTAATCTGATCCTCACAACCAGGTAGGTGCTGTTATTATCCTCATTTTACAGTACAGGAAACTAAGGCTGAAAGAGATTAAATGACTTGCCTACGGACACACAGCTTGCTAATAAGTATCTGAGGTCAAACTGAACTCATATCTTCCTGACTACAGGCCCAGTGGTCTATCCATTGCACCATTCATCTGCCTACAGAGTTGTCTAGAGCGCTGGGACAGCCTTGTATGTATCAGAGATGGGATTTGAACCAGGTCTTCTCAGCTCCAGCGCTAGCTCTTTATCCAAGATGCCACACTATGGCCATCACCAAGAGAACAAGTGCTAAAAATATTTTTCATCTCAAGCAGTTTATGATTCTTAATGTTTCATAGCTTCTCAAATATGATCCAGGCTATTCTCCTTCCTTTCAACTCTGGACCCAACTCATTGTTGTCCATTGGTGCCTTTTGTCTAAGGATATATAAATTCACTACACAATAGCCTACCCAGCTAGCAGCCTAGCCAGCTAGTGAGCCATTAAGTCATTGTATATAATATTTATGTATTTTACCTACTTGTAGCAAAAAGCTATGGAAACTGAAAGTAGGTAGAGCCATCTATCCATGTTTTTTTTTTCCCCTTTCACAAAAATAAAAGAAAACTTATCCTAAAACAATATTTCCTCACATATAAGGTTTATCTCATGGACACCCAACTCACACATATAATGCTTCCAATCGAAATTGTTTTCTCACCTGTAACATTTTTGTTTCATAGTCCTCCAGCAAACAGCATGAATGGATTTCACTGAATGGAAAGCACTTGAGAGCAGAAATCGTAGGTTTCAAAGAAAAAGAAAACTGACATAGGAGTGAAATTTAAGGAGCCGCAGCATGGTGGTAAGGATTGACTGAGATGTCCTAGAACACTAAATCTAATGATGTTTCACAATAAATGCATTTTGGCCACAAAATGAACCAATTCTCTTAAAACTGAATTCAGGGAATTTTTCCCACCTGAATACTTATGCTTGCACCTTTCAGTTTAGGACAATGATAGAAAGTAGATGTTTTTCACCATGAGGTCTGTGAAAACTCCTGAGCTACAGGTGCCCAAATCATGTCCCAGATAACTTCTGAAAGTGTTTAGAGAGAACGTAAAGTGTCTCTCATGTCATCACATTTTAACTTGAATTCTGATTATCTGGAAAAGCAGAATTCATCTTTTACAGGAAGCCATTCCCAACTCCTCCTATTTCTAGTGTCTTCCCTCTGTTAATTATTTCCTATTAATCCTGTATATAGCTTGCTTTGTATATATGTGTTTGCATGCTGTTTCCCTCACTAGATTGCAAGCTCCTTGAGGGCAGGAACTGTCTTTTGCCTCTTTTAGCATCCCCAGTGCTTAGCATAGTGCCTACCACATAGTAGGCACTTAATAAGTGTTTACTGATTGATTAGGTATGTCTTGCTGTCTTACTAAATAGTAAGCTCCTTACCTCATCAATGTTCGTCATTGTTTCCCTTACGGTGACTAATATAGTTAGGGCTAAATAAACATTAATTTGAACTGAACTGAATATTCAAATAATTTCTAGAGCTAAAGAGTCTTAAGAATTGGATTGGCAGAGATGTATAATCAGTTGGGCTAGTCACATGGTAAAAAAGGGATAACCAATGGTGAGTTGACATTTCCTACTACTGGCAATCCAGGGAATGCTAAGAGATCCAAAGGAAGGTCCCTAGCATACTAGATCTCCCTTAAGTTGACATTTTACTAGAGAATATGGACAAAAGATACACAGGATGGTCAGGCAGGCATAAGTTGCTGTCTGTAAGTAATATCCACATAAATGAAATTATAGCTCTAAAAGTAAACCACAGTCACTTAAAAGGCCACAAAATGGGAATGATAGGCCACAAAATGAATACGTGTGTATATGTTTGTGTCAGTCTCTCCCTCTGTATCTTTCTTTTCCTTTCTCTTTTAAGCTCTACATTCTGCTTCTGTCCCTTTGTCTTTCCATTCATATTTTTCTCATTTTGACTTGATTTCTCAGTCTGTATCCCTTAAGTTGTCATTAAGTAGAAATGAAGCATATTTATTATTCACTCTGTCTTTTGAACAAAATTTTATTACTTTTTTTTATTTCAAAAGTAGATGAGTGGTATGTTTTATAGGGGATAGAGACTAGACCTTCTATTTCATTATCATTGGGAAATTCCCAAAGAGGGAACTCCCTCCACCTATTCAGGTCAGCATCTTCTCTGTAACTTACAGTTTTAGAGAGTTGCCTAAAGCATCAATAGGTCAAGGAACTCGCCCAGGGTCACATAACTTGCTGTGTGCCAGAGGGCTGGACTTGAATCCAGTTTTACTTTAGAGACAGCTAGGTGGCACAATGGATAGAGCACTGACCCTGGAATTAACATACACCTGAGTTCAAATCAATCTTCAGATACTTTCGAGCTGTTGAATCCTGGGCAGGTTACTTCTGTTTGCCTCATTTTCCTGAACTGTAAAATGGGAAGAACAGAACCTACCTCCTAGGGTTGTTTTGAGGATCAAATGAGATAGTATTTGTAAAGAACTTAGCACAGTGATTGGCACAGAGTGGGCACTTAATAAATATTTCTTCCTTCCTTCTTTCCTCTCTCCTTTTACCTTTCTTCCCTTCCTTCATTCCTTCCTTCCAAGCTCTGAGTCCAACTGTCTACTACACCATTTCTATTTTGGTTAAAAACCAACAACCCTCAAACTGAATTAAGTAATGAACAACAGATTTTTTTTTTTATGTAGGAGATAAAAAGAAAAAAAAGGTTTCCTTTTTAAAGTCATGTGGACTTAGAAATATACACACAGCACACAGCTGTATATATGTAATTTGCCATAACAAACTGGCATAAGTTTACTTAAAGACATAACTAGAAGAAACTGAACCTGGGGCAAATTTAGCAGGGGAAGGAAAATAGGAACAACAGTGCAGAGGAGAGTTCTGGTAGAGAGAGAGTGTCAGGAAGGAAAGGGGATGATGGTCAGAATCTCATGAAGGAAGAGTAAAAGGTGAGTTGCTGGAGAATGATCACTGAAGAGAGGAGGTAAAAGGAGGTAGCACCTGTCAGGGAAGAAGTATATTGACTCCACTATTCTCTACCCCTCAGCATTGGAGCCTAGGCCATGCTGGTTACTCCTCTATGCCTGCTGAAATGGTCTTGAGGAACTCTTGGCAACCGTTAAAGAGCCTCTGTGTACAACAACAATAGTACTCTCTTCTTTTAAGAGTGTGTGTGTGTGTGTGTGTGTGTGTGTGTGTTTATATCAGCCTCTCCTTTCATATCTGTTTTTCTTTTCCTTTCTGTTCTCTTTCAAGCCCTACATTTGTGTTTCTATCCTTTTGTCTGTCTTTCTCTTTCTGCTCATCTTTTTCTCAGTCTGTCTTGATTTCCCTAAGTTTAGGTCCCTGAAGTTATAAATGACAAAGATGATGACAAGTTTTTTCTGCATACTTATCTCCCCAACTGATAAGCTGCTCAAAGACAGCAGTCTTGCCTCTGAATCCCCCCCACTTCCTACCATACTTGCCCCTCAAGGCTAGGCCCATTATCCCCACCACCAACATAATCATCACATTTGTTGATTCATGGGTTGATTAACGAGTTAGAATTGCATGTGAATTGCACAGAACTGAACTGATTCCACAAAAGATGAAATAATCAAATTAACTGATATTAAAAAAAGAAATAAATTGTTTTGTAGGTCTTTGGATCTTTCAGAGTACCTAACACTATGTTTCTCCATATTTAACACCATTCAGAGAAAAGGCATGGTATACATTCAATCATCTCTGATTATCCACACCAGTGATGAGTAACATAGGTACATTTAACTTAAAAAACTTTCAGAAACTATCTGGGATATTATCTGTGACTGTGTAATTCAGGAATGCCATGTTTTCACAGATCTCCTGGTCAAAATAGAAAGTATTCTGTTAACTGTACTGAATTGAAAGATGTATGTATAAATGGTCAGGTGGGAGAAACTCCCAAAATTCTTATCCATTTAAAGGTAATTAACTAATACTGAGGTTAAAATGCATTTATCATTCAATTTAGCATTCTAGCATGGCTCAGTCAATCTTTACTAGTATGCTGTGGTCTCTTAAATTTCCCTCCTATGTTAAGAAGTTTTCTTTCCTCTGAAACCTACAATTTCTTCTCTCAAATGTTTTCTATTCAATGAAATTCGTTCATAGTTGTGTCTCTCATGGCACTTACTGTGTTTTCCCTTGGACTATGGTCACCTGGATGTGTCTTACTTCCCTACTAGTTAGTAAATTCCTTGCCCTATTCATCAATGTTATTTTTAATTGGTGTGAATAATCAAGAAATGATTAAATGTCTACTTTGCCTTTTCTAGAATGTAGGCTGGAAATATCCTTCTAACTTGACATTGAGTCATTAATGATTACTCACTGGGTCCAACTATTCAATCTGTTTATCATCTAGTATTATCATCTAGTCCACACTTCTCCATCTTGTCCACTATAATAGCATGGCATACTTGGTCAAAATCTAGTCAACTATAACTACGACAATCCCTGATCTACCAGTCTAGAAAAAGTTAATTAGGATAATTAAACATTTCTTTTTTTGATTGAGCCATTTTGGCTCTGTTTGATCACTGCTTCTTTTTCTAGATCTCCACTAAACACCTTATAACAATAAGGCAAAGTCCCAATTAGTTCAAACAATGATTTCCTGTGAAGTGGTTGTACTATTTGAATTCACAGTGCATATTTCATTGGGCTGGAACCAATCAACATATTTAACACAATTATAACTTTGAATAAACAAATTTGAATATATGCAACCACTTCAAGGGATTCATTATTCTCTGTAATTGGGACCTAGTTGTACATTCTAGAATTTTGCCAGGAATCAAAGTCCCGTTCTCTGACCTGTAGCTTGTTGATTCCACTCTCCGCCTTTTTTGAAAACTTGAACACTATTTGCCCTTTTCTCATCCTGAAGCCCATATCTCAATCTCGACAATCTTTCCTGGATCACTGACAGTGGCTCAGCAATCACATCTGCCTGTTTCTTTCAATATAAAGGGATTTAGTTTACTACTCATCTTGTGCTTAAACTCCCTATTGGACATTTTTGTTCTTTCCTTTTCAATCCAAAGATTTGGGCAGAAGAAAAATGGAAGCAAAGTAAGAATTGAGCAACTTTGCTTTCTCCCCAGTATCCTTTATTATCTTCCCATTCACCCATTTTTGAGCCTTCTGATTTTTCCACTCTAGCTTTAAAAAAAAACTCAAATCCTTTTTTGCTACACTTAGGTTTTTTACTAGCTTTAGCTCTTTTGAAGCCTGAGCCCTCCTTATACTCTTCTACAGAGCTGAAAGCCACCTTTTTCTCACTTCCCACCACCTCTGTGAGTCCCTCTTTTTTTTTTTACAAATAATAAAAACTGAGGTACAGAGTAGTTACTTCCCCAATGTCATTCTCAGCTAGTTTTCCAGTTGTCACAAACACAGGCACTCCAGTCAGCCAGCATAAGTAGATGTACAGCAGGACTGTGCGGGGATTTATGTCAGACAAGAATGAATCAACAATGGAAGAGAAGACCATGTGAGGAAGTCACAAACCAAGAACTCTTGGGGATCTCTTACTAGTGTACTGAGGGTTTGGCACATGTCAAAATCACCTAAGATGGCATCACCTACATGGAAGGCACTAAAATAACTGCTTCAGGGAGACAGAAGGACTGCCAAAGCATGAACCCTACTGCGTTGGCCTCCCATGTGGCTGGGAACAGCCTTTTTCCATTGACTTTGTAGCTGGAACTGTCAGCATCTTTAAAACTACTTGACTGAGCAGAGTCACCCTCTTTCCTGCTCTGGTGTCTAAAGGTGAAGGTCTCCTTCACTCACAATAGGTGACAGCATGATGTAAGAGGGAAGGGACTGATGTGATCTGCATGGGGCCCAAGAAATGGGCTTGGAGGTTTAGTATTGTTTCTTTTGTCCTTTTCAACTCTAGAAGCAGGGAGTGGGGTTTGTGACCCAGGAGTTCAAGCCACAGAGATTCTCAGAGCCCAGTATTCCGGGCTGGATAAAGCAGTTGGCCCAACAGGGAAGCCCTAAGAATCAAATGTCAGGGAAGCTAGCTCAGCAGGATTTGTACTTGAACTTGATAGGACTAAGGCTATGTAAGGAACAAAACTAAACTGTGAACCTGATCCCTCTCCCTCCCCAGAGCCTGAGATTGTATGGGAAGGGGTTGGGGGGAGTAGGGGGGAAGGATTCTGCTCCAAGTATATGGAAAAAATGTTTGTACATTTGTCCTTACTGTATTTTTGCAGTAAATATTCCTTTGTAAAACCTAATGTGAAGTCACGGTTAAATGAAACTGATGTACTAATCGTTGGCACCTGAAAAATGAGAGAACACAAACAGTGGGAGTTTAAGCAAATGGCAGGAGAATAGAAACTCTCTCCATACCCTCATGGTCCTGGAGAAGAGGAGGGGATAGTTAAAATGTAACACACCCAAGAGTGGGGTCAGAGCCAAACTATATCAACAATAACAACATCTACTACTGGTAAAATGGACATAACATCTTTAGTACATATTGCACAATTTCATTATGGTGCTTAAATGAGATAATCTATGTACAGTGTTTTGTAAATTCCCAAGTACTATTAGAGTTATTATCATTATTACTCAATGTCTAATCATTAGCCATGATAAACATTCACATAAATATATATATACCATCAACTCTAGATTAGTCATGAATGGTCTACTTGATGATTCTTCTACATCTACCCTGATAAGAGAAGAGACAAAGTAGTAGGTGGCACCTGTATATAGGTATCTAAGTGTGCTTGTAAATGAGTTTTGGTTTATCTGTTGTTTTATATAATCAGTGCTTCTTCATTCAATTTCATGCATACAGGTTCAGAGAGTCACAAATCTGAAGCTAGAAGAAACCTCAGAGGTCATATGGTCCAGTGTCCTTATTTTACAGATGAAGAAACTGAGGCCTAGGGTGACTAAGTGAACTAGCCAAAGTCATACAAGTCATAAGTATCAGGCAAGATTTGACTCCTAATCCTCTGACTCTGTAGCCAGTATGTTCTTATCTGCCATTGCATGCTGCCTACATAGACAAATAAAGTCCCCACAAATGCCCATCCTACATATATAATATATATGCATTTTCATGAATACATATACGCTTACTTTAAGGATCTGGGTGTCTAGATGTGTCTTTTTTGTTTGATTATTTAAAAATCAGCATACAGATAAATATATTTATGAATATACTGGTACCATAGTGACATCTTGTGGGGAAAGCAAGCCAAATCCTAACTATATTTTTAAATCCTCATATTCCCAAATCTCTTATTCAATTTAAAAAGTGCTAACAGGCACTTAAATTTGATGTATCTGCTGTTAAAATATCTTTGTCTGTTATTTGTGTCATTTGTAGATCTAAAAATAATAGGATTTCAGATAGATTTTCAACATTATGTTGAAAGATAACAAAATTACTTTCTGAATCCTAAGCATTCGGGATCAATAGACATGTAATGATGGATTTCTTATAGAATTACAACAATTTTAGGCCAGGGTCATTACAGGACTCAAATGTAACAAGTTGTTATAGAAATTAATATGAAATAATTTCTTTTTTTTTAATTTTTTCAGGCTCTGTCCCTGACACTGTGACTTTACCTAAGCAAATCATTTAAGGACCTATATTAACAGTAAAGACATGGTTGAAGTGTCAACTCCTTTATGTGTCAGTCTTACAGTACCTACCTCAGTTACCTCATCAGTAAAATAAGAGAGTTGGAATAGATGACCTCTGAAATATTTTTCAGCTCAAACACTGCATGTTTCTATGAAATGTGTCTTTATAATGTACAATTTATACTAGGTAATAATTCAAATTCTTTAAGTTTTTTTTAATGCCTCAATTAGGTTGTATGATAATATGATACATCTATGATATTTTTTTCTTCCTAATAATTCTGTGTCTAGTTAACTCAGTTGTACAGAACACTGTGGTAAGAAGGCTGAAGTTGTAGGCAGAGCCCTAATGAGAAATTATTATCCCAAGGTCAAAATCATTGGGGTGGGGGGCAGGGGGATAGAAGAACAGTCTGCCCCAAAGTGAGTTACATTTGGGAGATGGGGAATGGGGACATGCCAGATGGTCCCTATTCCCTGAGAAGAGGCAGATACATATGGTAGTACAGAAAGGCTGAGCATAACAGAGGAGTTCTACAGCAAGAGGGTCTTGGGAGTGGCAGCCAGCAGAATACTGTAAGGACTAGAAGCATACTCTTCTCAACACTAGAGGCCAGGAGAATAGCCCCATGTGCCTCCACTCTAGTTAAAGCTTTTATTGTATGTCCTATCCTTCCAGGGGTCACTTGATATAAGTAGAGATTGCTTCCCTAATCCTGAATAGCAATATATGTTAAACCCCAGAGCTCAAACCTATTTTCATAACTCTCCTCATTAGGAGAGACTGATTACTATTAGTACAGAAGTTCTTTGACTGCTTGAGAGGTAGAATTGGCAAGAGCTTGAGAAAGGAGAGATCTTTCTTCTTCTGACTTCTAGAGAGGAGATTCACTGTTCCATATTCTCTTTAGGAAGAAGTCCCTGAAGGGAAAGAAAAAACTCTAGGAAGAAGCCTGACATGTAAAGAAGTTGACACTTCAACCATGTCTTTGCTGCCAATTACCATTCTAGATATTTGAGAGAATTTCCCCTTTGATGAGTGCTCTTTCTCTCTCTCTCCCCCCTCATACACACACACACACACACACACACACACACACACACACACACACACATCCCACACTCAGTGGGAGAGTTCATTCACTGTGCATTTTCTGGCATATTTTAATCTGTATAATTTCTTTAATTTCTGTTTGCTATCATCTTGAATAAATGAGTTTATTTGTTTTTTGCTATATGTGATGGTCTTTGTGGGACTGGCATTTGGTGGAAAGGGAGTCAAGACTTGGGATATATAGCTTCCTTACTAAAGGATAGAAATCAGGAAAGCAGCTTGAACTAAAAAATATTATTTTCCTTGGATTAACAAAAAGTAGGGGAGTAGGAGAACACAGGAACAGATATAATTCTAACCTGGTGCCCTCTGTCCAAAGAAAGCAGAGTGGCCTGCCTCATGGCACCAATCTCTTGCTTCCCTCTTGGTAGGAATTAAAGTCTACCTTGGAGAGGGATGAGCAAAGGATACTCTAGAAGTATGTATTTTACACATTCCTGTGAGCCATATCTAGACAGACTCATTATATCCACATATAACCTGCATGAACACACAAATATACTACATGTCTTGGCCTAAGAGAGGGTAAAGGAGTGTGGATATCTACATATAAAGCCAGAATCACAACTAGAAAAGCAACTGGACTCAGGAGGAGAGGTAAAACATCTAGATTTCTAGAGCTAATGGTTCCTCCTTCCAGAGCTTACATGGAGAAGGAGCTAACAAGAAGTGGAGGAAGCAAAAAGTAGTGAGAAGCAGGAGAAATCTGAATCTCTGAAGTCAAGAAGTTTAAATTCTACTAAGGACACTATGCTGTGTACATAGATAAGTACAAACAAATTCAAAGTATTGGGGGGGAAGAATGAGGGAGACCAACAACTAGGAGAGATGCAGCTGGTAGCATAACAGATAGAGCACCAGGCCTGGATTCAGTTAGTTCTGAGCTCAAATCAGGCCTCAGATACTGATTAACCTTGTGACCCTGGGTAAGTCACTTAGCCTGTTTGCCTCAGTTTCCTTATCTATAAAATGGAGATAAAAATAGCACCAACCTCCCAGGGTTATTGTGAGGATCCAATGAGATAATATTTATAAAACACTTAGCACACTGCCTGGCATATAGTAGAAGTTATATAACTGTTACATTCCCTTCCCCCTCCCTTCCCCATCCTAGCTAAATCAGAAGAGGCTTCTTTTGGGAGAAAGGTAGCAAATCCAAGGAGCAGAAGTGAGGAAGGAGAGCCCGAGGCAGGAAGAATAAATAGCCTGTGCAAAGTCATGGAGATGGCAGATGGGGTATTGTGTAGAGGAAACAAGAAGTAGACCTGCTCGGATGGACCATATACTATACAAGGAAGAGTAATATACAATCAGCCTGGAAAGATACATTGGAGCTAAACTGTTAAGGCTGTTAAATGCCAGAGAGTAGAATTTGTCCTCTATGTAGAATAAAGTGTGGCATCGTTGAAGAGAATGACAGATTTTTTTAAATTGAAAGACATCTTGGTACTAGGTCCATTGATAATTTCAAAACCAAAAGAAATGTTATAGAATAGTACATCCTCTTAGGTCTACAGATTTAGAGTTGAAGGAATGTTAGAGATCATCTAGGCCAATCCACTTCAATTTGCAGATGAGGAAGCAGAGCCTTGTGACTTACCTAAGGTCACACAGTACTAATAAGTGGCAGAACTGGGACCTGAATTCAGGTCCTGTAACCCCAAATCCCACTGTACTACCGTGTCTTCTAGGCCTTTCAATTTATCAAAACAAAAAAATTTAGCCAAATCTTTGGGGGGGAAAGGTGCTGTGTGCTGCCTTCAATACGTAATTCTATAACCTGCATTTTAAAAAGCCCATACTCAAGGTTTTGTTTGACACTTGTATCTGACAAAACTGAACAGACACAGTCATCGAATTGTGAATGATGAATGAGTCAGAGATTATATTTCCACTTCTGCCTTGTTATTATTTAGAACTGGTGACCACTAGAGGGCGATTGAGGCCTAAGTTACATAAAGCAAAGTTCTTTTGCACCAACCTTCCATAGAGGATAATAAGAGCATCTCCCACTGAAAATGACAATTGTACTTTGTGGGGTAAGATATTCAAATATTATTTAAGGATCTGAGATAATGAAATCAGTAAATATGCACACGTATATACAGAGAGTTAAAAGGTCTAACTAAAACACTGTCTTTTCTTTAAATGCAACACAAGACAATTCTGTAATTGGGACTCAAATTTTCAAATTCCAAGGGTAATAATGGCAATCACTCATCAGATTGCCTTTCTAGCTGTACCTGCCTATATTTTTAAAGTTAATATTCATCTATAAATAAACTATAACTGAAACTCTGAAAGAGAAGTCCAAGCTAGCCAGGCAAAGTTGTGGTCATCATAGCACATCCACAGTAGGAAATTGTCATAAGCATATTTTTTATCATCCTTGATTACCTCATTTAACATCTCTGCACTTCCTCTAGCGCATAACTGTCATGTTATAGCATTCTGTCGAGCTTTGATCTGTATTTCTTACCAATCCAGTTATTTAGAGGGGACAAAGGCATTAAAATATGTGTGCATGTAAAATTAACCTCCTTTTCAAACTATAATCTTTGCCAAAGTGAAAAAGACAAGTACAAAACCAAAATGAAAGAAACTATAAAAATCAAATCTATTCAACAAATATTTATTGTTTACTATATATGAGGCCCTATGCTAGGCATCACTGATGAACAGGTGAATACAGAGAAGATTATGACAGTCTAACCCCTCAAAAGGAAGGCAAGCAATATTAAATACTGTTTATCTAATAATTTATCAAAATCACATTTTATCATCTGTGATCCAGGATTAATGAATGCATGCTGTGAGAAGAAATACCACACTAAGTTTTTGTCTCCAACTTCCCAGGCATTTCCATGTTAAGAATTAAATAACCCAGCATACCATGAAATGGGGAGCTTCTAGCTCCAAAGCACCTATAATATAAGATTGTCTGGTATTACAAAGCACAGCTATCTATTATTCCTTGCTTCTCAATGAAGTCACAAAAGAAACTGGTAACCTTTCAGAATCAGCACTAGCGATGGGAGGTAACAGCAGAAACTTTGTTTTAAAAGAAATTCTCATATTTAATTCTTGGAAATATCCCTCTTTTGTCCTCAGCTGCCATATCTGAGCGGTCCAGCCAAAGAGTGGATCTAGAGTGGCCTGTTCCCTCTTATCTATTCCTATCCATTTTGGTCAAAAAGGTGGGAGTGGGGGTGGGGTGTTAAGGGAAAGGGGAAATGAGACAGAGAGAAACACAATTCCTCAAATGGAATCCAAGTCAAACCATTGCAAATATGTTTGTTTTCCCACTGTCCCTATGGAGACTATCATCCATCCTCTCACATAACAGGTCCCAGAGAACACCTCTCTCTGTCACATCAAGAGACTGGGTGATAGAATAGCTGCATTAGCCCAACAATAACTCCAACAAAAGACCTTTTAGTGACTGAATACAGTGTGGGGAGGGGAGGGGAGAGACAGACTGAGTGTTATTTGAAGAAGCTGGTTCTTCTGTTTGGTTGTAAATACAGTTGTCACTAAGCTCATGTCTACATTACTACAGTCAGTTTTTATTTTAGTAATCTTTATCAGGAGTTCAATTTTGGCAAGACTTCTATTCCAAGTCCTGACTTTCTCCTGGTTATCTTGCCAGGAAAGAAAGCATATCAACACTTTCTATAATAATAATATTTGTGTCAATACAGGAAGAATGAAGGACCTGTGATGTCATCAACATAGGGAACTTTCTGTGTGGAAACACCTACTAACAGTTCTATGACTTTGTACCTAAATTCTAGGCAGTTGCCAATAATAGTAATAATAATAATAACATAGGATCAAGCGATCCATTGCTACCAGCAATGGCAAAATGCTTATCTAAGAAGACTAGAGCAATGTAGATTGTACAATGAAATGGTGGAAACTATGTAACATATAACTATAGGTTACAAAAATTCAGCATCTAATGGATACCTAGAAAGACACTAAAAGCTCCCAATACTTTGTAAGCTAATAGATAACAAATCCCTGTATTACAAATACAACCCTCAAAATAGTCTTGAGAATTCAACAAATCAACTGTATTGCAACCAGAGCATCATCACAGATAGAACTCTTGCCCACAACTCTCCAGATATTCACATCAATCTATAAAAATATTTCTAATAGACATTGTCATATTGAGTACTTACAATCTCCAAATCATATCAAGGAGAAAGCTCTCAAGTTAATAATAGCTAATACTTACATAGTGCTTTAAGACTGGCAAAGCATATATAGATGTCATCTCAGCTAATCCCCAGAATAATCCTATGGCATAAGGTGTTGTTATCCCTATTTTAAAGATGAGTAAGCTGAGTTGAGGAGAGGTTAAGTAATTTCCCCAGGGTGACCAAGCTTATAGGTTTCTGCAGTAAGTCTTTCTAGTTTGAACTCCTGTACTTTATCTACTGCACCACCTAAAATATAGAAACCTGGTGGAAGAAATTCAAACCCAATATGTGAAAACAACTCTCAAGCATGAGTCCTCTCTTCTCTAGGCTAAACACATTCACTTTCTTCAACAAATCCTCATATGACATGGTTTTAAAACAATCCACTACCTTGTTCTGGGTATGCTTTTATTTGTCAGACACCTGAAAACCAAAACAGGGTACAATAATCTAAATGTGTTCTGCTCAAGGCAGATGCTTATCATGGGGCACCTATGTGCACCACACACCAGGAAAGGGAAAGCAGATTCAATTGCCCCATGAAGTATGCAATTTGAGGTCAATAAGGTGAGTAACATAAACTGCTCATTTCAGAATTGTGGCATCCTGCACCAGTCTGTACCACCTGAGATTATGATTTACTGAAGGCTCAGATAATGATGGTTAGCATTTTTTAGCAATAAAGTATTTTTAATTAAGGTATGTACATTTTATTTTTAGACATAATACTATGGCACACTTAATACTAAACATAGCTTTTATATGTACTGGGAAACCAAAAAATTTGTGTGACTTTGTTTTATTACAATATTCACTTTATTGTGGTGGTCTGGAACTGACCCTGCAATATCTCCATGGTATGTCTATACTTAACCTTGACTCTCCTTTCCTACCTGCTCTGTTCCCTCGTCTGTAGTTTGTTCTCCTCAGCAAAAGAGCCCCACTGGCTGACCAAGAATGTTTTCTGTGCCTCCTAGTCATCAAAACATATTAAATTCCACTCTCCTCATGGTTCCTATCAGCCCATCTATCTAATTCAGGCAACAGCTATCCCCATAATCCTGGCAGCCACTGAAATTGCAGCTGCCAGTTCAGCTATTGATAGAAATCGTGAAGTAAAATGATGTATTTAATGCCACCAAAGCTTATACCCTGACTGCTTGCTGGTCCCAGGATTATGCAATTAATTGTCCACAGGGTTTTCATCCCTGCAGGCCACATCTACTTGTCCTTATGGTTTAAGATCCAAACCCTGGTAATCTCACTATAGTGTAGTGAAAAGAATGATAGCTATAGAGTCAGAAGACCTGAGTTCCAATGTCATTTCTGCCATTTTTGTGGCAACTCATTTTGTAACTTTGGGCAAGTCACTCATAAGGTTGAACTAAAACAACAGTGAGGTCTTCATAGCTTTAAATCTACGTACCTATTAGCCAGCTAGATGGCACAGTGGATAGGGTGCTGGGCCTTGTGCCAGGAAGATCTGAGTTCAAAGGTAGCCTCAGATACTAGCTGTGTGACCCTGAGAAATTTATTAACCTCTCTCTGCCTGCCTGTTTTCTCAACTGTAAAATGGGGATAACAGCACCTACCTCTCACATACTTGCTTTAAGGATCAAGTAAGATAATATTTGTTAAGTGCTTACCATGGTGCCTAGTACATAGCAGATGCTAAATAAATACTTCCTTCCCTGCAAATTTGGACCCATCCAGGGTCTGGTACCCATGTTCAGTGGAAATCAATGCCTCAGAGATACAGATAGGTCTGCTGACCTCTGACTGCAAGCGTTCTGTGACCTCAGCAAGACCCAACCAAGAAGATAGGGAAGGGAACAAAAAGTATTGTCTGGACAGGCACTGATGACCTAGCTACATAGAATTATCACTGCTTAAGCCGTATGTTGTATGCTATGGTTGAAGGTTTGCAGTACAGACCTCTACAGGAGACTGTCTCTCAGGACACATACAATGAAGGAGAATACAAACACAGACACCGCCCCCAAGGGAAAGTCACCCAGATAACCAGACCTCCACAGCTGCCCTGCTCTGCCAATCTAAGATTTCATCCAGCTTTATTGCTTATTCCTTCTGCTATAAACCAGGACACAGCTTAGCAATGTCAGCTTCAAAGCTTGGGCTGGTTCATCTTTCATAGATTAACTATAAGCAGTTTCAGAGGGGGAGAGAGGAAGAGAGAGAGAGAGAAGCTGGTGCCCATGTAATGTTTTTGACAATAACTGCTACTCTGTTGGGTCAGAGGTCAATTGTCCAGCAATTGTTTGAACAGAAAAGGGAGTATCTCACAAATATGACCATGAACCTGTTACAACTCTATACTCTAAAATGGGGAAGGGGAAAAGAGACAGGAAGCAAAGGACCCAGATACCTTTGAGAAAAAACTTGCTAGTGATGAAGGCAGACCATTACAATACTACCTAACGTGGACACAATACTCAATCGTACTACACATAGAGAATTAGAACTTTAAGCATCTTCAGTCTGAGCCCACACTGAATCCAGTGAGTCCTATTCTTTAGTCAATTCAGCCTCAAAATCAAATAGTTTCCCAGAAGCCAGAACCATTTGAAAAATGGACTTTTGAACTAGATTCCACCAGCTACCATAAAAATCCTAACAAAGGCTGCCCTAGACACCAATGCATCTATTTCTTAGTTCTATGTATAGCTACTAGATTATTGCAAGCAATTGTTTCTCTTAAAAGAATTTGTTTGGAATCAAGTCTTGCCGATTTGTTCACAAACACTATTATTGAAGAACCTGTGGAGAGGGCCAAGACACTTACAAAGCCTGGTGACAGCTGAGTGGTAAAGTTGATAGAGCAGTGGCCTGGAGTCAGCAAGATCTGAGTTCAAATCCAGCCTTAAACTCTTACTAGCTATGTGACCTTGGGCAAGTTATTTAACTGCTGTTTTGCCTCAGTTTCCTCAACAGTAAAATGGGGGTGACAATAGCACCTTCCTCTGGGAATTGTTAGGAGGATCAAATGAAATAATCATTGTAAAAAACTTAGCACAGTGCCTGGCACATAAGTGCTACATAAAAGACAGCTGTTGTTGTTGTTATGAGATGGAATTTCAGCAAAGCCAAATCCATGTGGAGAATTATATGGCCACCCCAGACTCACCATGACTTCCTGCAAGTTTTCGGGTAACAATAACAGCCATGGAACTCACTTGCACAGGCTTCTCCCCATCCTGCAAGACCTCTCCTGTTCCACCTCTACCCCTAGGAAAAGAAATCATTTCAGTGAGGAAGAGGGGCATGAGTTGTCTAAAGAGAACAATGTGAAGGCACAGAGGATTCACCACTAATCAGTTAATCAATAAGCATTCTTTAAGTGCCTCTAATCTGCCAAATACTATGTGATAAACTCCAGTGGCTCCCCATCACCTCCATAAGCAAACAGGAAGTCTTCTGTTTGGCTTTTAAAGCCCCTCAGAACCTGGTCCCTTCGTACCTTTCCAATCCAGCTATACTGGCTTGCTCACTTTTTCTCATACACAACATCCCTTCTACTCAACTATAGGCTTTGCAGTGGTTGGCCATGCTTGGAATGCTTTCTTTCTTCACCTGCAATGCCTAGCTTCTCTTGATTCCTTCAAGACTCAGCTCAAAGTCTATCTTTCCTAGTAACTCTTCCCCTACTCACTCATTCCCTTCCCCTCCAAAATTACCTTTCATTTACACTTTCTATATTTTGTATTTATATAGTCATTTTCATGTTATCTCTCCATTATGATAAGCATCTTGAGGGCAGCTACTTGTTTTTGCCTTACTTTATACCCCCAGCATTTAGCATAGTGCCTGCTACACAGAAAGCACTCACTAAGTACTTACTGACTTATTCATCAACTGCACAGGACCATAAATACAAAGACATAAATGGAAGTCACTGTTCTCGAGGAATTTATATTATAATTTCAAGGAGATTAAATAATCTCAAGAACATTATGTTCTGAGCACACCAACTGCTAGTGCCACCGTCCCCCCCTTGAATTTATTTTGTATATACTTATACAAAATGTTTCAAAAGTTTTAGTGCAGTTTAAAGCTATTAAAGCTTAAAACTGCACTAAAACTTTTGAATATCCTGTATATGTACATGTTGTCTCCCCTGTTAGTCTATAATGTCCTTGAGGGTAAGTACAGTGCCTGACATATAATAAGTGCTTAATAAAACTTGCTAGTGACTAAGGCAATAATCATTTATTAAGTACCTACTGTGTACCAGGCACAGTGCTAAGCACTAAGGACACAAAGAAAGGCAAAAGACAGTTCCTTCCCTCTGAGGAGCTCATAATCTAAAGGACAAAACAACATGAAAACAATTATATACAAATTGACATCATATTGCTTGCCTTCTCAATGGGAGAGGAGGGGCTGGAACAAGGGAGAGAACTGGGAACTTAAAATTTTAAAAACTAATGTTAAAATAAAGTAGAATTATATAAAAATATACCAACAAGCTATATATAGGATAAATTAGAAATAATCAAAAGACGGAAGGCATTTGAATTAAGATAAATTGGGGAAGGCTTCTTATAGAAGGTGGGATTTTAGCTGGGACTTGAATAAAGTCAAGGGGCAGAGATGAGGAGGGAAAACATTTCAGGAATGAGATATAGCCAGAAAAATTGCTGAGAGCTGAGAGATGGAATATCTTGTTCAAGAACAGTAAGGAGGACAGTGTCATTGGAACAAAGAGAACATGGCAGGGAATTAGATAAGAAGAATGGAAATACAGATGGGTGGGGATGGAGAGGGAATAGGTTATGAAGGATTCTGAATGCCAGAGGATTCTGTATTTGATCTTAGAGGTGAGATAGGGAGATAGGCTCTGAGGGAGCCACTGGAGTTTATTGAGTAGGGAGGTGACATGGTTGGTTCTTAACTTTAGGAAAATTACTTTTGTGGCTGAATGGAAGATGGATTGGAGTGGGAAGAAAATGCAGGCAGACTCACCAGTAATTTACTGCAATAGTCTAGGAGTGAGATGATAAGGGCCTGCACCAGAGTAATGGCAATATCAGAGGGGAGGAGTATTTGAAAGATGTTGCAAAGGTGAACTCAACTAGCCTTGGCAACAGATTAAATATGAGAGAGTAAGAAATAGTGAGGAGTTGAGGATAACACGTAGGTTTTGAACTTGGCAGACTGGGAAGATGGTTGTGCCCTTGATAGTGACAAGGAAGTTAATAGCTAACATTTATACAGTGCATGCCATGTACCAGACACTGTACTGAGTGTTTGATAAATATTTCACTTGATTTTCACAACTCTAAATCTCAGAGTAGAAGGGTCCTCAGAAGTCATGTAACCCAAACCATACTTGGATAGAGATACCCCTTTACAGCATTCCCTAAAAGTTCAACTGATGCCAGCAGACTTGGGGGTAGGGTGGGGATGAGAGACCCTCAGTCAACCTGATAGTGAGCATTCCTTATGTTTCTGAATTTTAATATCCAAAGCCTAGACTTCACTGAATCATAATCTATGTAGCATTATTCTATCAAGAACACTGCCCAAGGCCCTGGAATTCTGGATTCCCCCAGTTTTTCAATTCCTAACCCCTTCTGCTCTCCTATACAAGTTAATGGATGAGGAAAAAGGCACAGAGACAAGGCCAAGCCCAATAATAAAGGTCATTCTTTTTCCTCCCTGTCCAGGCACTTTCTTGGCTTTTCATATGCATACATGAAAGATAGCTAAAGCTAAAACGGCTTTGGCCTCACCCTTACCTACCGGATGAAATTTAATAGCAACAAATGTAAAATTTTATGCTTGGGCTCAAGAAACCATATTCATAAACAATATGGGGGGCTGGAGTAGGTGACTATACAGCAGTTCATCTGAAAAATATTTGGGGGGTTTAGCCATAGAAATCATTGGCCTCTCTATATATTAGAAACAAAACGCAAGAGATAGCATGAAAAATTCTATTCAAAACATTCTTTAAAGAAAAAAGTTGAAATAAAGTTGGGTCAAACCAATATAATAAAAAAGAACTAAGTTAATTTATTTATTTAGTACCATATTAATCAAACTACAAAAGGATTACTTAAGAGAAGGAGAGCTGAATGATACAATTCATTTGGAGGAACAAAAGGTCAAGATTCTCAAGAGAAATAATGGGGGAGGGGGAGGGGACCTGGGGAACAAAGCAAGGAAAGGAACCTAGCAATGCCATATCTCAAACTATACTACAAAGCAGTAATCATCAAAACTATTTGGTATCAGCTAAGAAATAGAAAAGTCAATCAATAGAATACAGGAACATGGAGCATGGGGCAATCCAGTAGAGTAGTTGCTGGGGTAGGGTTGGGCCCTGGCATATTAGAGAAGATAATTTAACCTGTCAAAACTTTTTAGAACCACAAGAAGGTGCCCGCCTGCTGATCTAGGGAGAGCACTGGCTGTATGGAAAATCTATCACCTATGTAATAACCTACTAAGGGCAGCAGTCTATCAAGAAGCCCAGGCATCCAGAAATCAAATCATTCTTTCCAATGCACAAGGGAAGGCAAATTTCTCAACCCTACATCTTGCAAAGACAAAGCCAGAAATCTTTTTGAAAAGAATGCTGCCCCAATTTTATACTTAATTGGCATGGATGCAACTGTAATCAAGAAAGATTATGAAATACAAGCCAAAAAGCTGCTAGAAGTAATGGAAATATACAGATGCAAACAAATATAGCAACATGATGTTTGATAAACCCAAAGACCTCAACTACTGGGCTAAGAATTCATTATTCCATAAAAACTGCTGGGAGAATTGGAATGCAGTCTGGAAGAAATTTGGTTTAGAAAAACATCTTATACCACATATCATGATAAACCAAATGGATACATAACCTAGACATAAAAGTTCATATCATGACACAAGAAAATAACTTTTACAACTATAAACAGGGAAAGATTTCACGACAAGACAAAGGAAAAGAGGATCACAGAACTGAAAATGAGCAATTTTGTATAAAATTTAAAAGTTTCTACATAAATCACATCAACTTAATTCAAATCAGTTTCTCTGACAAAGGTATCATATCCAAGATACATAAGGAACTGATTCAAATATATTAAAATAATAATAATTCCCAATAGATATATGGCCAAAGGACATAAATAGGCACTTCTCAAAGGAAGAAATAAGAGATCAAGAAGTCATATGAAAAAAATTATGAAAATCTCTGTTAATTAGAAAAATTTAAATTAAAACAATTCCAAGATTTTACTTCACACCTATGTAGGGGAAGAAAGGAAAATGAGAACATTTGGAGGGGCCTCAAGATAACCGGTATAATAGTGCACTGTTGGTGGAGCTATAAATTGGTCTGGCCGTTGTGAAAAGCAATATATAAATATGCCCCAAAAGTCTCTAAGCTGTGCATACCATTTGACCAAACAATACCACTATTAGGCTATCCTACAAAGATCAAAGAAAGAGGAAAAAAGGGACCCATATGTATATAAATATTTATAGTAACTCTGTTTGCTGTAGAAAGGAACCAGAAACGGAGGGAATACTCATCATTTGAGAAATGGCTGGACAATTACAGTATATTAATCTATTAATTAATTTAGTATACATTATATACTGTATAATATAATAAAATAATTATTAATTTAGTAATTAATTAAATTACAGTATATTAATTTAATGTAATATTATTTTATTATAAGAAATGATGAAAGGGGCAGCCTGAGAAACCTATAAGTCTAGCATAAATTGATGCAGAGTGAAATAAGGAGAACCAGGAGAACAATTTAAAAAATAACAAGATTTTATTTTTAAAGAAAACAGCCTGGAAAAACTTAAGAACTCTCATCAATATAGTGACTAACAACGACTCCACAGAACTGATAACTAAGTATGCTACTGGGTTGTTGTCCTTTGTTCTCCCAGAGGACCAAAATGACATCACTATACTGGGGTAGTTCACTACTAGAGAAAGGTACCTTAGCTTGCCAGGTGATCTTCAGAATCTTCCTGAGATAATTCAACTGGAAACAATTCAGTTTCTTGGCATGGCACTGGTAGACTGTCCAGATTTCACATATTCACATACAACAATAAAGTCAGCACAACAGCTCTGTAGACCTTTAGTTTAGTAGGCAGCCTAATACCTCCTCTCTCGCATACTTTCCTTCAGAACCCAAACACTGAGCTAGCTCTGGCAATGAATATATCAAACTTCATCATCTCTGTGGAAATCCTTGGAAAAGATACTGCCAAAGTAAGTGAACTTATCCACAGTAGTCAAAATTTCTCCATTTGCTGTAACTGATGGTTCCATGTATGGATGGTGCAATGCTGGCTGGTGGAGAACTTCTGTTTTCTTGTTGTTAATTATCAGGCTAAAATTAGCACAAGTAGCAGAGAATTGATCCACTATGTTGCATCTCAGCCTCAGAGGCTGCATTGAGTGCACATTCATTTGTGAACAAAAAGTTGCACACCAACTCTCCCTCCTCTTTAGTCTTGGCTTGTAGCTTTTTCAAGTTAAATAATTTACCCTTATTGAGTTAGCTGATCTTGATGCCATTTTTTTCCTCATTGAAGTCATTTGACATGATATTTTCAGTGTTATTGTCAGATGCCTTCAGAGAAGACAAAAATGGCACACCATCCTGCTTTATTCCACTGGTGACTGGGAAAGGGTGAAAGCACAGTCCATCATCCAGAACCCATGCAAGCATGCTATCATGAAACTGACATGCAATACTCATGAACTTCTCTAGGCAACCAATTTTGTCATGATCTTCCACAAGCCCTCACTACTGACAGTATCAAAGGGCTTATTTAGATCAATAAACATTGTAAACAAACCTCTGCTCTGCTCCTGGCATTTCTCCTAGAGCTGTCAGCAGCAAAAACCGTATCAGCTATTCCTCAGCCCTTTTTGAAGCCACACTGGCTCTCTGGTAAATGGCTATCTTCTAGGTGAAGGATCAGCCTACTGAGGAAGACTCTGGCAATATTCTTGCCAGCAATGACTAAGAGAGAGACTGACACCTCCTTTCCCTCCCTCCCCCTGATTATCAGAGGACAACTTACTTCCTTTTCCTTTATAGAAATGGACAATAGAGGTATCCTCAAACTCCTGGGGAATAACCTCCTCTTGCCATATAACCCAAAAGATTTCAGTCAGCTTTTGCATGAGCAGTGGACCCCGTACCTTGAACAATACTGAATCTAGATTAATGTGTTCACTTCTAGACACCACATTTTAGGATAGTTATTGATAAGCTGGATAGTTTTCAGAGGTTGTCCACCACAAGGTGAAGAATGTTGAGTTCATGACATATGTGAGTATAGTTTAAAGGATCTGGGGATGGTTAGCTTGGGGAAAAGAAGACACAGAGAATCTGATAGCTATCTCAAGGATTGGAAGGGTCTGTCATGCAGACGATGTCTTGGTTTTGTTCTGCTTTGCCCAAAGAGAAGAACTACAGATGGAATAACAGACAGAAGCTGCAAAACATAAAATTTTGGTTAAAGACATACTACCTACCTCTAGAGCTGTCCCAAAGCAGAATGGGCTGCTTCAGGAGTTGGTGCAATCATTCCCCTTAATTAAAGCAAAAAAACATATGATTACTTATCAGTTGTGTTGCAAAAGGGCTTACTGGGATGGACATGGAATGATAGTTTAGATTAGATGGCTTCTGAAGTCCCTTTCCACTCTTAAAATCTCTGTGAATCCATTTCAGATGGAGCATCTACAAGTCTTAGGGCCTATTCCCAGCAGATAAGCCAGCAGCTATCTTCAAGCCATGCAAGGATGAGTACAGCTGACACATTAAAATGTCAAGAACCCTGAAGTTGGTCACTCAGGTCTTCTAATGGCTGAGGGTCTTCTATGACATTGTCCAATATATGTGCAGATGTGAGACATGTGCATGGACCAAATTCCCAGGTGTGAAACTAGCATTAATGCTAGCACCTTCCACTTGTTAACCATCTCCAATTTGTTCTATAGATATAATTTTTACATAGTTGTTTGTATGTTGTCTCCCCTATTAGACTTTAAGAATTGGTATTATGGTTTTCTTTTTTTTTAATTTTGTTTTGCCTGTATTCATAGCCTTAGCATTTACCATAGTGTCTGGCACATAGTAGGTGCCTAAAAAATGCTTGTTCACTTGACTTGAAACTAGTAGGTTACTCAAGTCCCTTCTTCTGCCTAGTTTGACTTTATCATACACCTACTAACATGCCATCCTGTTAAGGGTTAATATTTCTACAAAAATGGCTCACTTAAAAAACACTAAAAGGCAGCTGAACTATGGTTAATAGCAATGATCAAAATGATGAAATGCAATTGGTTCCTCTTGGTAGAGAAGTGGGCAACTACAGGTATAAAACGTTGAGAACTCTGTCAAATGCAATTGCTTTGTGGAATGGTTTTGTCTCACTATTTTTCTCAGTCACCTTGGTCAGGGAAAATTTAATGGATGAAAGGTAATTGGGAAATTGCATAAAATTCATCAATAAAACTTTTTTTAATGGCTCATTTTTTTCCCTGTATTAGTTTCCCATCCCCCATTACCAAAAAAAAAAAAAACAAAAACCCAACAACAACAAAATACATACACACCCACAGGGCATTATTATTTCTACAAGGTTTTTCTAGTTTCAAAAGCATCCTCTCTACCTCATGTCAGGTTGAGAATCCCAGTTCACATGAGATTTCTTTAACACCTTGTTCATTGCACTCAAGTCAAAACTCCTGTGTTCACTGCTTACTATTCCTAACCTGGAACATACTGATTGCAACTACAATATTACTTCCAATATAACAGAATCTCAGAATTTGTAAGTTGGAAGAGATCCCAGGGGTCCTCTAGTGTTCATCTAGCCTCTACTTAAAGACCTTCAAGGAGGGGGAGTCCACTACCTCTCAATGTAGCCATTTCATTTTAGAACAACTCTCATTGTTAGGAAGTTACTGCATCATTGCTATATCTCATGTCAACAAAATGATTTAGCTGGTCTGCCACAAGTATCTCTCCACTCCAGTCCATCCTCCATTCAGCTGTCAAAGTGATTTTCTTAAAGTTCAGGTCCAACCATGTCACTCCCCTACTCAGTCTCCAAGTAGCTCCCTATCACCTCCAGGATCAAATACAAAACCCTCTGTTTGGTATTCAAGGCCCTTCATAACCTTTCCAGTCTTCTTACATCCCATACTTTCCCATGTACTCCCTGATGCATTGACACTGCCCTCTTTGTTGTTCCCCAAACAAAATACTCCATCTCTCAGCTCAAAACATTTTCTCTGGTTGTCCTCTCTTCTTGGAATTCTTTCTTTCTTCATCTCTTCCTCCTAAGTTCCCTGGCTTCCTCCAAGTCCCAGATAAAATCATATCTATTAGGAAGTCTTTCCCAATCTCTCAATTCTAATGCCTTTCCTGTACTGATTATTTCCTGTTTATACTATATCTATCTTGTTTGCAAATATTTGTTTGCATGCTGTCTTCTCCATTAAATTGTGAGAGCTCTTTGAGGGCAGGAACCCTTTTTTTGGCCTTTTTTTATATCTTCAGCATGTAGCACAGTGCCTTGCATGTAATAGGTGCTTAATATATGCTAACTAAAACTACTTCCCATCACAGGGTCCTGTTATGATGACCCAGTTCACTTAACTCTACTTTGCCAACTAAAGGTTCTACCCCCAATTCTTCCAAACCCCCAGTGCCTGGCTAGCAGTCCAGGCCAATGGGGGAATTCAAAGTTACCACACAGCCAATGTTAAGTTACTCTAGCGGCCACCATGACTATTGTCAGCAAGGCCTGTCTTTTTACCAATTCAACAAATTTATTAAGTGTCTACTTCGTGCAAGGTACTCTTCTCAGTGCCTGGGATACAAAGGGAGCTATTACACAGTGTCAGATCTAAATGGCTTATAATCTAATGAAGGAAAGAATATGTGCATTTTAAAATATGATATTATAAAAAATAAGAATGAGAACAATTATTTAAGGCAAAATGGTATGAGAATTTGAGGGAGAATTTCAGCTGAAACAGTGAGGGAAGGCTTAACTGAGGAAGTGACACTTGATTGAGTCTTGAAGAATGGGACCGAAAAATACAAAGACCTACCAAAGTCCATTGCCACTATGAAGGAAAAGTCTGAGCAAAAGAAAAATGATGAGAAAGTGCAGAATAAAAATGGAGGATGATCTGTAGTTCTGTTTGGCAAGAACTTAAAAGTATATGATGGGGTATAGTATGAAATAAAGCTGGAAAGATAAATTGGAGTCAAATTGAGGAGGGCCTTGAATACCAATATCAAAAAGGTAATGGGAAACTATGGAAAGTTTTTGGATAGAAGACTGAGATGATCAAAAGAGTAAGACAGAAAGGTAACTTGAGCAGTGGGATGAAGAACAGATCTGGCTATATGTCTAGACTCAAAGAGTAAAGTTGCTAATGGTTCAGTATCAGTATGATAGGAAGACTCTAGGAACACTCCAGGGATCTCTGCTTGGTCCTATGCTGTTTGATATTTTTATCAATGACTTGGGTAAAAGCATAGCGATATATTCATCAAATATGCAGATGACATAAAATTTACAGCAACTAACACACCAGCTAACAGTCAGGATTGAAAATTATTTTAGCATTCTAGAGCACTGGCTGAATCTAATAAAATGCAAAGTTTTGTATTTGGGTACAAAAAAATCAACTTCACAAGTGTAAGATGGGGGAAGCCTGAAGAGAAAGCAGTTATTATAGAAAAATATTATCTAGGGTTCTTTGTCAATTGAAAACTCAGCACGAGGCAGCAATGTGATGTGGTAGCCAAAAAAAGTTAACGTGGTCTTGGCCTTCATCAAGAGAAGCATGGCTTTCAGGAATAGGAAGGTGATAGTGTCCTGTACTTTGCTCTTTTCAGACCTCATTTGGAGTTTTATGTTCACTTCTGGGCACCATGTTTTCAAAAAAAAAAAAAAGGACATTGACATGCTGGAGAGCATCTGGGATAAGTAAGTGGAATAGAAAAAGGCCTTGGGACTCTCTCTGACTTTCTTTCCTTCTCTCTGTCTCTCTTCTAATAGAAGAGGACTTTCACAGCCCAAAGCCAAGTAAAAATCTTTGAAAGAGAAACACAATAAATATAAGAAAGATAAATACATCTGAGCAATAAGAAGGGACTAAATGATGATCAAGTGCTTATGTTTTGATGGAAAGAAGAGAAAGCGTCCCTCAAGAATTCCATGGTCGGGACAGCTAGGCGGCACAATGGATAGAGCACTGGCTGTGAAGTTAGGAGGATCTGAACTCAAATCTGCCTCAGACACATTATACTCACTAGCTGTGTGACTCTGGGCAAGTCACTTAACCCCATTGCCTAGCCAAAAAAAAAAAAAAGAATTCCATTGTCTTCAAGGTCATAAAGAGTGTTTAAAAAGATAAATACAGGGTCTGGGTATAATTTTCTTGGTTTAAAAAAGGAAAGGAAAGAAACAGAAAAAAGAATATACTTGTGAAGAAATGTGGAAAAGGGAAAGCAGCTTACTATTTCTCATATGGGGAAAAGGATAGCAGGAGTGGACATGTTATGAATCTGAACTTTATTCTTATCTGAACTGGACTAACGATGGTGGGATAGTTTAATACTTCAAGATCCAAATACACACAAAGAATTTGAGGTGAAAATGCATTATATTCAACTAGAAACAGTCAGGGACTGCTTAAGGTAAAGGAAGAGTTCAAGGAGGCTAGAATCAGGGAGAGAATAGTCAGAAGCAAAACAAACTTCAAACACAGAGGGTGGTTTATAAAGAAATGATTTAATGGAAAGAATTAAAGTGTAAGAAGCCATGACTCTGATCTGGGTTAGGTGGATAGAAGAGAGGCAGAGGAGTGGGAACAAACTACTTCCATTCTAAACTACTAGAGTTAATCACATTTCTTCTCTCCTACCATCTTTTTCTTCTTTGAAAAGAGGAGGAAAGCAAAGAAGAGGAAAAAAGTAAGAGACTATGATGTAGTCTCTGTAGACTATGATGCACAACATATGGCCTGCCAAACGATTTCTGGTTGCATAAATTTTGCTCAGTTGCCACTGAGCACTCTCTCCTGTGTCTCACGTGACCCACGACAACCAAGCATCTTTATACCTTTATTTGGAAAGTGAGCCTCTAAAAACTTATCTGTGGCCAAAGAAGTTAAGCCTATTTTAATTTTGGCCCCTACCTACTGCCATGTTGTGCAGGTCTGACGTAGGGAAATAAACAATTAAGCCATTACTTGAATGTAATGAGCTCATCCATAAAATAGAAAAATATAGCAGAATGGATTAGAAAGCAAAATCCAACCATATGTTGTTTACACAAAACACACTTGAGAGCTCTGAGTAATGCAATGACCAATCATCCAGAAGACTAATGGTGAATCACGCTTTTCACATCTTGGCATTGAGATGATGGAGTAGATGTACAGGATGAGACAATTTCAGACACGGTCAATGTGTGGATTTGTTCTGTTCTACTATATTTATTTGTTACATGAAGAGGCTTTTATTTGAAGGAGAGAAAGTTATAGAGGGAGTGGGGCAGTGGTGTGTTGGTTAATATCCAGCAAACCGATTTCTGGGGAAAAAATTTATGCTACACACATCTTTAAGTTTAATCTGCATTATTAACATTTTCTCCATCACTTTCTTAAGTTTGGGCAATGAAGAAAATAAACCAAGGCCTGATTTGTAAATTTGGTCAATTCCTTTGTGTAAATACTCACACTGAAAATTTAACAATTGGAGAGCTGTTATGTGTACACCCCTGGAATGGGGAAAATGACAGCCGGACAGGGAAGAAAGGGAGGAAAGGAAGGAAGGAAAGAAGGAAGGAAGGAAGGAAGGAAGGAAGGAAGGAAGGAAGGAAGGAAGAGTAACAACAGGAAATCTAAAATGTGTAAGGGGTTGTAATCTGTACTGATAGGGGAAAGACATCAATAAAATCACAGATCTTGGTGGGTATGTTATTTCAGAAGGAATTTATTATGTTGTTCTGTTTTGCCAGGCCCTTCTGCTTTCTGTGGTGGAGAAAACATCATATTAATATTACGTTCATCTTAAACCTTAAGCTTGGATGCTCAGTGATCCCCTGAGGAAATCTAAAGGGAGGGGGCGGGACGGGGTGGGATGAGCCGTGTGCAATGAGTGGGCTGAGAGCAGACAGGTTACAGCCAATAAGGTGCGACTATGTAGGACTGTCCAATGGCCATTGCCAGTACTCACAGCACAGCCAATAAGAAGGGGCGGGTCGTCAGTGTGTAGCTTCGGGGCTAGTGCCGAGCCTCCGGCTGAGCGAGTTCTTTAGGAGTATGGTGGAGGTGGAGGTGGGCGAAGGAGAGCTAAGCCACCCTTGTGTCCGGGGAGGTTGGGTTCGGTGTTCACATACCTGGGGCTGTGGGTGGAGGACACAAGGTAGCCACCAAAGGCAGAACTTCTTGTTAAAAAGAGAGCTAGGAGTACGGGAGGGGGTTGCTTTTGAGGGTAAATCTACCAGAAAGAAAATGGTCACAAGGACACGAGGATGGTGATTTCCGCAAGGCGGGGTGAAGAGGCAAATGATTTAAGGGGGCAGATGTTTTGCAAGGCCAAAGAGGAAGAGTTTTATGTTGGGAGACAGGGGCGAAGGGAATGTGGGGGAGGCGGGGTTTGGGAGAAGGGAATGGGAGATCTTCACCTTTCTTAGTCCAGTGTATATGAAGCAGAGGCTGAGAAAGGCTGCGGAAGAGAGATTTTGAACTGGAGGGTGAATATAGGAAGGAGGTGTCTACCTCAAGGCCGTAGTCACATCTGGACCTAAAAGCGACTAAATTAGAAGCAGAAAGCGCAATAACATTACCAAAGAAGCAGCTAAGAAAAACAACTTGGTAGAAAAGAGTCTGAAAGAAAAAGATGGTAATGCAAATGGAGGCCTAGTTCTAGGTCATCTGCGGAACTAAGATTCTTACTTAAAGTCTTTTTGGAGTTTTAGACTGCCAGTCCTATTTTATTACCGTCCCATATATGAGCTAATGTATAGGTGCGACTAGGAACAAAAAAAAAAATTTTTTTAGTTACATTTTTTGGAAGCAACAGGAGAAAAGCATGAAGAAAAACTAGTTCCCTATCTAGAAATCTAAACTGGACAGGAGGGAGAATGCAGTTAAGGGAGATGAGGTGGTGAGAAGAATGAAAAAAATTAAAACCATTGAAGGGCATACCAGGGATTTTTGTCAGTGGAAGAAAAAAGTTGTACTCTGCAATTTAGAGAGATACTCTGGGCCTTTTGAAGACAAAGGCAGACCTTCAATCAAGGTTGGTTACTTTGCCTGGTAGTAGCCATCAGATTGAAAATAAGTTTCTGTTCTAAATCAGGAGCTCCCCAAGAGATCCAGGAAAGCCTACTCAGCACCTATGGCCATAAAGTGAAATAGTTGAGCTCATAATCACCACCTTCGGATTCATATTAGGATGTTGGGTGCATTCAATTAATTTTACCACCAGGATCTGGAGTGAGGTCTTAACAATAGCAGAATTTTCAACTAATGCAAAGTTAACTGCATTTTAGTTAATGCCCATTTGGCAGCTTCCCCAGCATTTTTTTTCTTAAACCATTTATTTCAAGTCTTGGCAAGGAAGAGATGAGCCTTTGTGTAAACAAAAAATTGCCCCATGGTATATAATTTTAGGGGCACAGAAAAAAGGGGTCACCACCACCTTAAAATTTCGTCTCTTAAGCTGCAGGTAGAAAACTGTTTTCAACCATTAACTCCTTAACTTAAATGATAGTGTTATACAAGCTCTTTAAAGAGTAGGAAATGCTGTATTTGTATCCTGTGTGTTTAGTAACAGCTTTGCTTTATAGGAGACATTGCATATAAATTCTCGATGGATGGTCTTTTTAAGGGTCAGAAGTTATTTTTAAACATTTTCATTACAAAAAGTTAACTAGTACCTGAGCAAGCAGGCATGCTTTCCTGTAGCATACCTGGCAAGGTAGGATCCTCACACCTTTGCTTGAACATAACGTATGCTTTGAGAGAGTGCTCATTTCTTTTTGAGGTAGTTATTCATCTTCAGAAAGCTGCAGTTGCTAATTATTGTTTGTTAAAATCTACTCACAGATTTTTCCTTATTTTCCCTTCTGGGAACAAATGACACAACCCTTGAAATATGAAGGCAAGTTATAGTTGATGACATTAGTTTCTATTCACCTAGGAGGGGTATGGAGATGCACAGAAGGCACCCAATTAATGGCAAGGATACTAAGAAAGATTATGTGACAAGTGAGCATTTCACACTCATACTAGTATTGAATAGAGGAAGACAGTGGGAAGACAAGGAAATCAAAACTGACTTTTCACAGTTATTTTATATGCAATTAACACTTTGACAAAACAGTTTAACTGTATAGTCTGAAGATCTAGGTTCAAGTTCTAGTCACACTACTGATTTCACTTTGTGAACTTGGGCTAGTCTCTACATATGCCTCAAGTTTCCTCATCTATAAAGTTGGGATAATCTTGGACTCCCTGACTCATAGGGTTATTGTGTGAGAGGTAGTTTGTAAACTTCAAATCAATGTTAAAGTTTGATTTATTTTTATTAGTATCTACTTCACAAGGTTGTGGAAGTGCTTTGTAACCACAATGCATCACATAAATTTATTTGTATTTCTGACTTTACTAGAGAGAGAGGGGCCCCCTTTTTTCATTTTGGCCCACTCTCACATTCTGTAGGTGCTTGTTGATGGTAATCTTTTCGGCCCTGTGTTCTTTGTCATTTCTGAATTATTTCCTTGTAAATGATTAGAATAAGAATCTCTATTCTGTTACTAAGTATATTTCACAATAAATAATAGTACAGATTTAGATAGAGAATCCACACTGAATACTTTCCTAAAGGTAACCATTGAGATCCTCCAAAACTTTGAATTTATTACTTGTGTCAACTTTAGAGAGCAAAGAAGGTCGATCAATATTAAAAAGTTAATGTTTTTACAAAGGAAGAGTTTATTTGAAAATATGCTTTGAGAATTTTTTTTTGACAGTGCAGATGGTGTGGTTAAATTTATAACTTTTTATTGTAAGAGAATATGTGGTATTTTCAGTGTTGTCCTGCAAAGGAGGGTGGGTGTAGGAGGCCTGAACTAGAATCACTTTCCAAATCTAATTTTAGATTGGTCCACCAATTCAGAATTAGTAAGAATATTAGAGGACATCTAGTCCAAATTTTACCTGACCAAGAATTCCCTCTGTAGCATTCCTGACATGTAGTCATCCACAGTACCTGCTTGATGACCTGTAGTGAAGGGGAACTCAATTGCATATTCCACTTTGGAAGACCTAATTGTTAGGAAGGTTTCTGTCTATCTCAAAATCCTACCTCTGCCACTCTTAAATGTCCATTCATTGTACCTAGTTTTGCTCACTAGTGTCAAAAATGATTAAGCCAAGGGTAGTGAATCTGTGGCCTTGAGGTCACATGTGGCCTTCTGTGCAGCTTTTTGACTGAGTCCAAGTTTTAGCAAACTTTTTTTTTTTTAAACTCAGTAATGGTTTTAAGTGACTTGCCCAGGGTTACACAGCTAGCAAGTGTTGTGTCTGAGGCACGATTTGAACTCAGGTCCTCCTGAATCCAGGGCTGGTGATCTATCCACTGCACCACCTAGCTGCCCCAAAACATCCTTTTATTAAGGGTATTTGTTCTGTGAAATTTGAATTCAGTCAAAGGGCTGCACTTGAGGATTTAGAGGGTCACATATGACCTTGTAGCTATAGGTTCCCCACTGCTGGTCTAAGCCATCTCCCAGATGAGACAACTTTTTAAATATTTGAAAGTGCCAGGTGTCTTTACTAAGTTCTCTCTTTAGGCTAAACACTCCTACTTTAGGAATGAATTCTAGTACTTTGACAAGCTGTTCAGGATGATTGAAATTGGTGAAGATATAGAAGGGTGGAAACTAAGACTGACAGTTGAATCATTAGGTGGTGATGGTTATTGTTTGTCCTTCATTTTTGAAAAGGACCATGACACCAGGAAGGTGATGCCATGACTTACAAGTTGAATTGGATTAAGTGAGGGAGGGCTATGCAAAGTCACTAGCCTTACTTTCTCCACCAGAGCCATCTGGGTCCAGGAGTAAGATAAAGATGAGGATAACTGGGGATGGCCCAGGGAATGTTTAACAGCCAATTAAGAGGTTTTTGTCTGGAAAACTCTCCTCAATAAAACAGGCCTTTTGAAACAAAATAGAAAAGGTGGAATTTGTTATTACTTAAAAGATGCTTCTGAATCTTACCGCTTTGTTCTCTGGAAGAGTTTGTTCCTATGAAGCAGCAATTTATACTAGGTTTGACTGTTGGAGTTACAAGGGTCTTCAGAGGCTTTCTAATCTAACCTGAATAAAAAAATAAATTCAGTGCCAAGTTAGGACAGTATAATGTTTGTTTCTCTGAAGATGGTATTTTTGAAGGTAATATGAAATAACCCTGGAGATAGAAGGGAGCCAGAAAGTGAGGGGCTTTGGGTATATAATCTTGGAGTTATTTGCATAAAAATAATTGAGCCTTTGGGAGCTGATATCACCCAAAAGAGAAGAGGGCTCAGAACAAAGCCTTGTGGGAAACCAACAAGGGGATTTGGGACTTGGATGATGATTCAGAAAGGAAGGCGGGGTGGTTAAAGCTGTCAAATGCTACACAGAAGAGAGAAATCAAAAATGGTAGGGGGAGAGGGAGGAGAGAACTACCTTGTACATTATCTTCAAGGCTCTGTCTTATCCTTTCATCTATTCCCCAACTAACTTAAAAAAACACCACCACCATTTATATGTCCTTAAATTTTCTTATCAGATGAGAGTTGTTGCATTCCTCATGCTACTTGTAAAAGAGCTGTGTCATACTTTGAAATTCATGTATTGTATGCCCTAGGTTTCATTTTCTGTATATGGGTAAGTCGCTTGAAAAGTTAGTTTTCTGTACACTGAAATTGATCTTAGAAAATTACTCCTTTTCTTCCACTTTGAAATTGCTTTTCTGTGTCTTTAGCATCTCATTCTTGAGTGATTGCTATGCCTCCTGGCTGACTTCATTTGTAGAATAGGTTCATGGTATCATATCTGTCCTTCTTGTGACCTCTTTGAAATCTGCTCTGCAAAAATCTATACTGAATGTTATAGACTATGACCTACTTTCTTCTGACATTCTGAAGTAGATTACTCATTTCTCCACAAGCTGACCACCATTTCCACTTAACAAACCTTTTCTTCCTTTTTGGTGACTTCAAAATATACTTCCAAACTGGGAAGAATATAGATAGCAGATACCTAGTGAGGACAGGACATGATATTTGAGGTGTTAGGGAAAGAGGAAAAAGATATTTCTCCCACAAGAAGCTTTTTTGGTTTCTAAACCATGTAGAAATTTCTTTTATAGTATACCTATATATAGTATACCTTTTATAGTATACCAACCTCATGCTAGAATACCTTCAATAACAGATAGTTCACCACCTGTGAAATCAATCCTGTTCCACATTTATACTGTGCTAATACTTTGAAATTTCTCATTTAAATTGAGCTAGAGCTCCTATTTATAGCTTCCAACCGTTGGTGTGGGTGGAAAGAACAACTACTGCCCTCAAATCTGAACCACAAGCCATCCTTGAAGATGATGCCTTTAGCTGTCTACCACTCTGAGGGTATGAGAACTATAGAGAAACAAAGAAAGGGGGAAACGGAAGCAGAGAACAGGAGTGGGAGCAGAGATGATGAAGGCGGGTAGGATGGGTGCTACCCAGAGCATTTTGCATCTTGTCAGAAGTGGATAAGAATTAAATCTGCACATGATTTCCTTCCTTCTCAATTCTTTCCACTCTTCCCATACACTAAGCAACTCCAAGGAATGGTGGTAATTTCTAGATCACTGTATTTTCAATGTCACTGGATGAATGTTACATGTCACCTGTTTTAGACTATGATCATTAAAGAAGTTCTTAGTTATCGAACAGTGGAATGGGACATGTAATAATCTAGTAAACTCCCCTTTACCCAACTTACATGAGTAGAAGACAGAGGTGATAATAACCATGTTTTACTGTTAAATCTCATTTTACTCAAAAAAAAAAACCTGTGAAGGTAGCATATTTTATTCCTCTATTTTATAAATATTTTATATTTAATTAATACCAAAATTCATAGAGGTAGTGAATTCCCTAGGGTCACACAGTGTGTTTCTGAGCCAAGTCTTCTGACTCCAAGACCAGTGCTCTTTTTACACATGCATAGGACTTTTCCTTTTAGGTGTAATGTTGGGTTAGTAGTTCAAGGTTCCTTCCAACTACAAGATTTCTTGGGTCTCACTTGTTTTAAACTTTAAAGTCCTCAGCAATAATAGGCCCTTTCTTTGTCAAGTGTATAATTCCCCCATTCTCAGAGGGTGTTCTAAATGAACAAAACACAAAATTTCCCAAAAGGATTCCTTTTAGATAGTGCTGGCAATGTATATCTTACAATATTGATCGGAGAGAGGTAGAATGATTTTCTCCAAATGGTTCAGAAGATTATCATCAACAACAAACACTTGGTGCAGGAGAGCAGTTTGATGTCTTGACTATAAGTGAACTAGAAACATATGGATTAAATTTTCCTCGAAATGCTTAAGTTCCAAAAGGGGAAGAAGGGAAATATTTGGCCAAATCTGTTTCACCTTTTGCCAAACCCAAAACATTTGAAAAATAATTTGAAACATTTTGCCAAACCTCAAATGTCACAGTGTTCTTTTCATCCCACCTTGATGTCTAGAAATGTAAGATTAGTACACAATTATATACAGCAGTGTATAAGTTCTGGAACTCTAGCTCCCCCCATAGTTTATGTTGTCATTGTTAAAACCTGAGCAACCTGTTTATACTTCAGTCATCTTTGAACTAAAACTACACCTGGCAAGGCAGTTGCCAATGGGAACTCCCCAGTGGACTAAGTTAGGGCAAGATTAAACTAGTAAACAAAAACCTTGGAAAAGCTGTAGACTGTTGGAATGTGGGTGATACCAGGGTGTATTTCTATTCTGTAAAAGGAGGCTTTATGAAATTCCATGTCAAGGGGTATTATTCCCAGTTAAAGTGCCATAAATGTCTTTACAAACTTGCCTCAGATGACATTCCTGTGTTTTAGGTGGGTTAATTGACATGTATCTGTGGAAAAAAAAAACAAAACAACTTTTATTCTAGTGACAAATACACAATTTTCCCTTTTGGTGTTAGTATATAACATTTTAATGCACAGATTAGAAGCTATTTTCTTTACCCTTTTTATGAGATCTTTCAGATAAAATATTTCTTTTTAAAAAAATATTTGGATTAAAAGTCCCAAAGATGCTTTGTTCAAGCAAAATTTTTTTGTGTTTCTTGCCATTTATTTGGAATTCAAAACATAATTTTCTCAAAATTTATTTTTAAGCCTTTAAGAAATCAAAATGTTTGCCATTCATCTTTGCTGAACTGATGAGTTTCTTAACTTTTTGAAGACTATACTAAGTGTAATTGCCCATAAAGGCACTGAAATTCTCCATGATTATGTAAAATCTTGGAATGTCAGAGCTGGACATATCCTTGTCTTCTAATGAAATTAAGGCCCAGAGGATAATTGCTTTCGTAGATAAGTAATTTATTTCCTTGTATTCTTGAGTTCATGCAAGGTAAAAAATAATGGGACTTAGCATAAATATTATAATAAGTATAGTTTAATAAGCCTTATGTATGATCCCTGGTTGACTTTAGATAGCAAAATAGCTTCTCCAAAAACAAGAACTAGATGAGTCAGCTAATCTCTTGGATAGGTAAACCATGTGTAGAAAACCATAGAATCGTAGAATATGAAAACTGGAGAAAAACATCTTTTAAGTAAGTTCGATCTCATGCCTCCGTATTTGAATTATTCCCACCAAACATGAAACACCTTTCTTAATAAGTCCATTTTCTTTAACTGAAAATCAAATGAATAAATGTACCACCATTCTAATTGGATATTGGAAGAATGTATCAGAGTCCCAGATATGAAGTAGAGTTCCTTTAGACATCATTATGTTCATCAGAGATGTATTAAGTGCCTAATGCAACTTGTAGTGCAAAGTGTTAGGTAATAGAGGCACAAAGATAAATCGGACATAGTAAAAATAAGTCACCATTTTTATAGCATGTTAAGATTAGCAAAATGCTATGTGTGTACATGCATATATGTATACATACATATATACTTATATAATTTATGTAATTCAAGGATCTTATAACCTAATATATATACCTAAATAAATGTACAAAGTAGGATATAAGTACAAGGGAGAAGGGGTATAAAAGTTCATTGTAAAATCAAGATCAAATGAAGGAGAAATCGCTAATTTCTCCCCCATCTGGGGGAATTCCTTATACAGCCAAACTTTATACTAGGAACAAAAATAGCTGTCTTACAAAAAACCAGTGAACTGTGTCTGACCACGTTTGTTGCCATGTCTATTGCAACCACCTAATGTCCTCAGGAAAAGTTACCCATAGGTATTCCTATCTTAGATACATTTTGAAATCCATCATGATCCGGATAATCATGGAGAGGCAGAACTGAAAAAGAAAACTTAGAAGTCTTATTTTCTGAACACCTCACTTCTGTGAGTGGCTTCCATGAAGCAGCACAGACCAGAAAAAAAGCTTGTTGCAGCTTTCCCTTCCTCAACCCTCCTTTCAGCTTGACTTGAGGATCGTCATGACTTTTCAGACTCATCAATGCACCAAAGTTAACAGGGTACTTGCCACTAATACAGCCAACCTGGCAAATCCTATAGACTCATCTTCCATACGATTAGTGTCAAGGTCTGATCCGTCACGTGGTCTAATACAGGCATTGTATCAGTAACCATACGTGATTACGATTTATTTCATCTTCAGCAAACCCTCAATAGTTAGCCAATGCTCTATTGCCACACTTGATCAAGAGTCTTCCACAAGCCCATGAGAGACTCTTAAATCTAGTGGCACAGACAAGGACCTCTACATCCAAATCACCTCCATATCCATAGTATGAGTTATTACCTACTTTTTGGAGAGCTAATAGCATTCACTGGTTGTTAAGGATACACTCTCTTATAATAATGCCGCAGGAAGCCAGGGTGCTCATGAATAGCTCTCGCTACCATGTCCAAACTAGTAAGCCCAGATCCTGCAGCCTGAGCAAGTATTAATCTTATGCTAGTAGAAATGCTTAACCATCGTTTGATGACTGATAGTATGTTTGTGTCAATCACAAGGTGTCCAGAGTTCAATGTACTAGTGACATCTGCTCTCTGATCTGCCACACTGAGAGGCATTAGCTTCATTTTGGGCAGAGAAATTTCACCTCTGAGAGCAAATGTGAGGAGGCATAACAGTGCTGGATATTAGGTTCTTCCATATATTCTTTCAGCCAAAAGTTTGGTAGCCAGTTTACATAGGGCTAGTTTTTGCAAAAAAGGGTAGCTTACTGACCCATACTTCTGTCTTAGGATCCCATAGGGAGATAAGTTGTTTTCACTCTGTGTTTTGATTCCCTTTTATTGACCTTGTATGGCTCATGAATCCAAGTGGGTTACTGAAGTACTAAGCTCTTTGCCAACAGCTCTTGTAGTAGGCCTTGGACTTCTTCCATTTTCAATACCTGATTGTGGGAAATCAAAGAGGGCTTCTTAAGATTCAAGGATGTTACATTTTGTTTGTCCATTCTCAAAGAGGGCCATGACATTAAGACTCGCAAGTGAATTGGATTTAAATGAGGGAGGACTGTGCAAAGTTGTTACCAGTTTCATTTTCTCCTCTGGAGTCATCTGGGTCCACTGGCAAGATATAGATCAGGATTACTGGAGATGGCCCCAAGGATATTCAAGGATTCCAAGAGGTTCCATGCATAGGGGACAGACTGTATAAAGATAGATGGAATGTCATGCCTGTAGGGTGAAGTAGCATAAAATCGTTCTGGAAAAGAAGGCTAAGCCAGAAGGTGAAAGAATTCAACTACTAAATATAAGAGTTAGTTATCTTAAAGGCAATGAGGAGTAACATGGTCACTTTAAACAAGAGTTATAGAGCTATCAGAAACTGCTCTTCTTCGTTATTTCTCAGCAAACAATACAAGGGCAATAACCTGAGGATCCCTCTAGTGATCAAGGAACTAGAGGGAATCCACAAGTTCTCTGGGAGAGTGCCAGGAAACTGCCCCAGGTTTTGGTCAGTCTCTGTGACCATAGTTGGGTAAAGATTGGGTAATCAAAGAAATCAGGACTCAAAAAGGTTTTCAAGGCATGGTGGGGAGAGAATGGGAAAGGTCAAAGAGACACCCTGATGGCTACCTAGGCCCTGTGCATATGTGGTGGCTCTGAGCCTCATGGGTCTAGGAAAGCATAAATCATGAGAGGGTGAGTAGAGGCTTCAGCAACTCATAGCCAGCTAATCTAAACTGAAAGATGGAAAGTGCTGGGTGACAACCCAACACACACATTCTACACACATAAATAGTATGTAGAGAGGAGTATGTACCAGGCCTAAGGGATCTATCAGTCATTGTAAATTCCAAGGCTCATTATGTTTTCATAGACATAGTCAAGTTCTCCCCTTCTTTAAGGGATTTTTGGAATTTTTTTATTCTTTAGCATGGTTTTTAAATTGGAAAGTACTCATGTAGTTTAGTTGGTGTGATTCTCTCTTAACTTGCTACTTGATTAGTTGATGTATTCAGTATCACTCCAAATTCTAAGATGATAACTTACAAATCACTAAAATTGTAACCTCGTTATCAGCCCTCAGTCACCACCCTAGTTGACTAAACATTTTTTAATTTACTAAATGGTATAGACATTTTTTCCATAAGCAGTTGCTTATGTTTTGATGTTAAATCCATTAATCTTTCAGGATTAAATAAACATTAAAGTTACTGAATGTGCAATTTATTAAATTAATGAAACAATGACATAGATAATTATTTATAATGTAGCTGTAAGAATGATCACATTGTCACCTCAACTCCTCACTGGAATTGTAGGTGATTTCTCCTCACTTATGAGAACATAGTCTTATGCAATTTACCTCATTCAAGATTTTTTTAAAAGTGTCATTACCAGAATCATCTTCATCTCTTTATCTGTACTTCACTGTCTCTCCTGTAAGAGACAGTGAAGAATATGTCTTTCTCTTAAAACTGAAAGAGGAAAATGGGTTCTTGATAAATGCTTTCTCAAAGAATAATATTCCTTTTCTGAGATGTCGAAGTACAAGCAAGCAAATAGTAGTTGTGGTTTATGCCCGAGTATTAGTAAATACAGTATAAAACCTGTGGCATCACTTTTGGTTGAATTGTATACATGAACTAAATGGCCCACATTGGCTCCATTGAAATATCTCTTTAAGGTTTCAGTGTTACCAAAATGTTTATCATTGTTGGGTTGAAATATGTTGTGGGTCTTGTTGAGGATGGTAAGGTATAGTTCTTGATTTCTTAATAGCTCCCTGTAGGGAAGATATAGACTTAAATTTCTCCCAATTTTTCAGCTACTTTGAAAATTTTTAGTTTCTTGATGAATATGTTTATTCATATCTAGTGAAAAATCAGTCTCTACTAAAATATGGCTTATGTTCCAGCTTTGTCCTGACAGTGATTAAAAAGTCAATGCAGATGAATTTCAAAGGTTTGCTAGTGCTTATATTTTCCAAATAAGATGTATAGGATAGTAGAGCTTTTATTTGCAAATGATCAGTCTTAGAGCTTCTTGTTGACACCTATAGCCATGAGCCCATAAAGCCTATTTTTCACTAGCTACAGGGTTTTCTCTTGACCTATATGTCCAAAAGTTATGTACTTTCAGGGAAATAACATGTGCTAGGGTTGTTTCAACTGCCTTCTCATACTATGTGTGTGAATACTGAAAATCTAATGCAATCACTGCACATTGTATTACTGCCACACTTGGCTTGTATTACTTCTCATAGTCCTTAATCAAGTTCCACCTTCTCCATCAGTCAGTTACAGACAATTAAGGCAAGAAAGCTTGGTTTAGTCAAAGTTCCCGTTTGTTGCTGGCATGTCTTTTGAAAATCCTGAGGTTCTACTACATCACACTTATCAGATTGGCCAACATGATAAAACAGGAAAGTGATAAATGTTGGAGAAGATGTGGGAAAATTGGAATGCTAATGCATTGTTGGTGGAGTTGTGAAATGACCCAACCATTTTGGAGAGCAATTTGAAACTATGCCCAAAGGGTTATAAAAATGTGCATAACCTTTGACCCAGCAGTAGCACTTCTAAGACTGTATCCCAAAGAGATCATAAAAATGGGAAAAGGACCCATGTGTACAAAAAAATTTATAGCTCTGTTTTTGTGATGGCAAAGAATTGGAAATTGAGGGAATGCTCATCAATTGAGGAGTAGCTGGACAAGTTGTATATGAATGTGATGGAATACTGTTGTACTATAAGAAATGATGAACAAGCTGACTTTAGAAAAACCTGGAAAGACTTGTATGGACTGATGCTGAGTGAAGTGAGCAGAACCCGCAGTAACAGCCACATTGTTTGATGACTAACATTGATAGTCTTAGCCCTTCTCAGCCATGCAAGGATCTAAGACATCTCCAAAAGTCTCATGATGGAAAATGCTATCCACATCCAAAGAAAGAACTATGGAGTTTGAATGCAGATCAAAGCATACTATTTGCCCTTTTCTTCTTTGTTTTTTTTTTGTTTCCTCTTTCTTGTGGTTCCTCCTGTTGATTCTAATTCTTCCTTACAACATGACTATGTGACTAATGTGTATGTATAGCCTATGTCGGATTGCGCACCATCTTGGGAAGAGAGAGGGAGAAAAATTAAAAACTCACATGGAAGTTATTGTTAAGTCAAAATAAATTAATGAAAAAGAAAGAAAAAAGAAAATAAGAATCCATGACCCCCCCCCAAAAAAAGATCCCAGGTTCTTTACTATATTTTCAATTGATGGTGGCCCTGCTCTATTGGTATCACAGTGTAGAAATGTCTATATTTCTATACTTTTGGTATTGCCTTAGGAGTCCCAACATAGAAAATTCAGGCATACACACTAACAGTGTATAACTCACATAAGGGCGGCACTACATTGGGAAACATAGAAACATGGGTACATTCAGCAGGAAGTGGGAGCTCCTGCTGAAGAGAAGGGTGTATTCTAGCATACCCTTCTGAGAGTACTGGGGCTCTTATGCTTGATTTTGGATGGTCTCCTTGGAGCTGACTGAATTGTATTATCAGGGGTCAGAGCATAATATTATTTGGCAGGGGGTAGAGTTGTTATCAGGGAGAAAAATGAGCTGATTATAGACAAAATTATTTGGAGAACACAGTTGTATGAACCGTCAAAAATATTACTGTCGGTATTTTTCCATGAATATGTTCTATAAGCTTACCACTTCCCTTAAGTAGAGCCCTTAAAACCACCAGGCTTAATCTTATAACACATTCAAATCCTACTCTTGTAGGTTCTTTGGACATGGCCACTTAAAAAGTGCCAACATTTTCTCTTCTTAGTCACCATATACTCTTTTCTTCTTTATTGTCACTTACTACTTCCTGAGATACTGTAACTTAGTAAACCTAGTAACCTAGTAAATAAGGGTTCTATGAAACTGGCACTTGTCAACAATTTCGTGCTAGTCTTCTCCAACCTAAGACTTCATCATGTTTTTTCAGTATCTTCCAAAAACATCATTATCTAGGTACACTGAAGTTTCCAAATAATTTATGTTTACCACTGTTTACTCAATCAGCCATTGGAAAGTGATTTGATATATATGCTCAAACTGATAAAACCAAGATAGTCTGGTGAAGAACTATCTTTTCTGTCTTTTCCTGCCATCAGAATCTGATAACCAATGAGTAAAATGAACATTGAAAACTGTTGGCTGCCTGAGAAACAGTTCAAAGACTCGTGCATGGTTGGCATAAAGTTTATGATGACTTTCACTCTTGCATTCAGAGTTCAGTAGGCTACATACACATTTGTATCTAAACATGTCTTTATTGCTGCCTCCACTAAGAGTGGCCTGCCAATGGCATCTAATGATATCATTGACCAATAGTTCTTAAGGTGTTTTTTTTTTAGATGTTCCATTATAGATTCATAGTCAGGAGACAGTAAGGTGTGTTTTATGAGCGGCTTTTCAGGCATATCCACATCCCATTTTCCTTTGGAGTTTCTCAATTTTTCATTCTTCAGGCACTGTAGTCGTCAAACTCAAACTTCTTAATGTTTATATATATATTTCAAATGCCGTTGTTTTCATATGACTGTCACCAATAATTTCAATTTGTCTATAAGCCTCTGCACAGACATGGATGATTGAATTGGTCAACAAGCTGGGTCCTAGGGATTTGAGAACAAAGAATGAAAACATTCTTATTTGCAAGAAGCTTGCATTCTAATGGGAGTGACAGCAAACACATAAGGAGAATCAATATGAATATATCCGAAGTAGTTAAATAAAAGATAGTTTGAGAGAGAAGGTACTATACATATCAGTTAGGTGGTAGGAGGGGTAAGGAAAAGCTTTTATGTAGAGAATAGTGCTTAAGCCATATCTTAAAGTGAGAGGAAGAACTGTAAGGCTGAGATAAGGAGGGAGTTCATTCTAAGCTTGGGGGGGTGGCCAGTTCATAGTTTCAGAAACAGGAGTTGGAAGTACACAGTTTGGCTGGATCCTGTAGGGGATGAAAGTGTGATGGTATTGAAAAATAGGTTGGGGCCAGGTTGTGTATGACTTTGAAAGCCAAACATAAGAGTTTAGATTTGATCCTGGGGGTAGCTAGGTGGCACTGGGATTGGAACCAAGAAGACTCATCTTTATGAGTTCAAATCCGGCCTCAGATACTTACTAGTTGTGTGACCTTGGACAAGTCACGTGACCCTGTTTGCAGCTTCTTATAAAGGCAAAAAAAGGTATAATCAGATTTTTTTCTTTGTCGAGACCCACAATATCCCCACCCAGCGCCCTTTTGAGATTAGAGGTTGTTGCTGTACATTTTTATGTGCTATTTCTTATTTGGTTGTTTCAGTCGTGTCCAACTATTCATGATCCCATTTGGGGTTTTTCTTGGCAAAGATACTGGAGTGATTTGCCATTTCCTTCTCCTGCTTATTTTACAAAGGAGAAAATTGAGGCAGATAGGGTTAAGTTTCTTGCCCCAGGGTCACACAGCTAGTTAAATGTCTGACATTGAATTTGAACTTAGGTTCCTGACTCCAGGCCCACCTAGCCGCCCCTTATGTGCTATTACAGAGTAGCTTTTCAGATCTAGATGTTGTGTCAACTTTCATTCTTTTTTTTTTTTATTAAATGTTTTGAGGACCTTCCATAAAAGCTGATCATTTGACTAGTCCACCCATGAAACAGGCCCTAAGTTATTGGTACAAACCCTGTTGCAACACCATCTTGAGCAGGGTAGACTTCTTTCCAAAGTTCCTCTAAAGTAAGCACGTCAGGGAATCCCGAGAGACTGCTATTGAAGGCAGTCAGCTATATAGGCTTTCTTATCTCATTGCACTGTTGCAATGCATTTATGTAACTTGGAGTTCTGTTGATTTCAGTTTGGAAGGGCCTTGGATCATTAGTTCCTGGGGAAATTGGGGCTGTGGAGATTGTCATTGTTGGGGAGTGTATGAGTTTCTGGGTCCAGGTGGAACCTCAGAGGGCAAAGCACCCCCAGGGTCTTCAACACCTATTGACCCAATGGTCAGTGTCTCCACATTCACAATCTGTGGGGTCGATTTGATCGTCCAAAATGTCTGCTGAGAGGGGCCTTCTTTGGAATAATCATCAAGGTCAGCTGGGCTTAAGGAGGCACTTTCTTCACTACCTGTCAAGGGAAGGGTATATTGACTTTCCAAAGGTATGGGGGTGAAAGAGCAAAAATTCATGGATGGTAATTTGAAAGATGTTGCTGAAAGTTCAAATGTATGGGCACTTGAAGGTTTTATTAGTTGGAGTTCTAGTTTGGGATGAATTATCTCTGAGTAAGTGAATATTTTGCTGGGCAAGGGATAGATTTTTCTCTTGTTTTCCTGTCTTGGGGCCAATTGCAGTTTAATTTTATCAAGTATTTCCTGCTTAGCCTTCAACACTTCCTTTTGTTGGAGTTTGCTGATAGCATTCTTTTGCTAATGAAACTCTCGAAGGATTTTTTCCTCTTCTTAACCTCTAATGTTGTCTTAACTTGTTCTCAACTTCATGGGCCCACACCCTACACTCCAGATCCTGATAACCTTTTATCAAGATTCACCCTGATCAGTGTGCTTCCATGAGCTAAAGCAACATCTACTGCAATGGCTTAGAGTTGTGGGTACAACTCATGCTCCAGTTAATTAACTCCAGCAAGATTTGGAAGTGGAGCATAAGGGGCATGAACTCCATGTTTTGAGATCTCCTTTATTGTGTGTTGGAAACAGTCAAGTTCACTTTGGAAACTTCTTCCCCAGGCTAAGGGTTGAAACTCAACCTTATTCTTTGTTCTAAGTAAAATATGATCTAAAACAGTTTTAACAATTAATAGACTGGTAAAGTGTGCTTGGACAACTGACGTCGCAATGATAGTCAGATGCATCATGCCCAGCTTATTGATGGAGCTTCTGGTGCATAGTGACAAACTTTAGAAGAAAGCTTTGTCACATGGTAAACACAATTTTCATGGTGACAGTTGAGACCCATGTTTGTGGGTCTCATGTTTTGAGATCTTGCAGAATTCTGCAAGAACCTTGCAAGACCTTGTTCAGAGTGAACTCTCACCTGGCGCAGCACTTTCTCAATACATGCCTGTTCCCCTGCAACTAGCTTTGGGAGAAATAGGCTGCAGAATGAAATGAAGACCTAATTCTTCCTTTAGTTCCCCTTGCTGAACAGCTTGAATAACCTGTTGCAGCAGGGGATTTTGATTGCTCACATCAAGAAGCTTTCCTATCCATGGTGTCATCCCCGCTAAATTGGGGGACTACATACTCATGCTGTGCAAGATGCTGGGCCACTAGGCTATCATGATATTTCTTGATGTCTCCTTTGTAATAATAATAGATTAATAAGGTCAACAAAAAATGGTCTAGATGATCTCCCATGTTGACTCCTGCTTCAATTACATCAATAACTCAGCAACATAGTAGGTTCTTTAGTGGGATAAAAGATCAATTTTCTTGCCCTAGTATATTTGATTTAGTAGTTCAGTCCAACCTCAAGTAAGTCATGTAATAAATCCATAGTTACATGTTGAATTATGATGCAGATTTTGATGCTTGGTTATAACTTTTTGACAAAATTCGTGCAAATATTAATCTTCCTCCTGCTTGCAATCTCACTTGTACACATAAAGATTCAGTTTCAGTATCTGTTCCAGAAGAGTCTGATTTGAATTTTAATCTTCCTCTATTCTTCTTTTCAGATACTACAACAATGATTGGTGGATCTGGACATGTAAATACCATAGTGTCCACCTTCTTGTTGACACCAACAACCTTTTAAGGAAACTTGAAAATTATTTTGATGTATTCCAGATGTGAATAGTCATTGTTGCCCAGTCTTAACAAGCATTATTTTTTCATAGGTTATGAAATTATTCAACCTAAGTGTCTTTTATAGAGTGATTTAAATATTAGAGTATTTGGGCAGACAGGTGGTACAGTGGATAGAGTGTTGGACTTGGAGTGAGGAAAACCTGAGTTTGAATCTTGCCTCAGAAATTTATTATATGGCCCTGGGCTAGTCACTTAACCTTCCTAATCTATTTCCTCATCTATAAAATGGGAAGAATAATAGTACTTATCTCACAGGGTGGTTGTGGGGATCAAATTAGATTATATATGGGTGTCGCGGCCTTTGCAGTGGAGAACAAGAAACCAGCTCAATGCTCAGTGACCCGGAGATGCATGGATGAGGTGGGAGACAGCAAGATAGCAGAAGCTCCGTTTATTGTTAGCTGGGTGTGCCCTTATATAGCCCTCAAAGCACCTCGTGATCAGGAGATCAGAGCCTGTCAGCCAATCAGTAGATCCCATCATCACATGCAGGCCTCATGTCAGGGATGTGCACGGAACGCTCAGCCATTCAGAGGAGAGCTGAACCAGTCATGTTTGCTGCATGCCAACAGGAGAGGTCAGTTAAGACTTTCTTGTTTTCACACAACAGACTGTAACCCTCAGCTTCCTGCTGAGGAAGCCAGAACTCCTATAGGCAGGGCGCAGCCCCGTGATTATTCCTGTGACATATGGGAAATGCTTGTCAAGCCTTAAGGCACTATATAAATTATTATTTAGGGTTCATTCTTAGCACAGCAGAGAATGGTAAATTTTTGTTACAAATGGAATCCACTGAGTCTGGTTATGGTCTGGCATATTCTCCATCCATGAACTTGTTTTTGCTTCTTGATGCTGATCCTATAGATCTCTAGGTTAGGTAGCACTAAAGCATCATTATCTCCATAGTTAACTTTAAATTGTGTAGACTAGCTCTTTTCCACAGTTTTCCCTTGGTAATGGTCTGGTAGCACTGTTTGTATATGTTCTTTGTGGCTTCCATTCCCTTGTCCTGTTTACCTTCCAAAGTAGAATAAAATTTCTCATGGATCCATTTCTCACCAGATTTTTCTGTGAGTTGTCATAGATGACCCATCCTTGGATCAGGCATGAGAAAATGCCCTGGTATTGGTCAGTGTTGAATCTTTACCATATTGGATATTAGCATCATTCTGGTGATATGTATATCTTCAGTGGTATTACTGCAGTACTTGGAAAATACTAAGTGCTTGTGAATTGATTGCTGCCACTCTGGCTATGTCATGAAATCTGATGATAGTTCCACTTTCTGTTCAATGATATTGTCAAACTCAGCCATTAAGCTAGAGCAATTTGTACAAATTTCAAATATATTTAAGTCCAGGGTTTCTTCTTTTAAAAAAAAATTTTTTTTAATTGCTACTTCCTTACAGTTCCCTCTGCTGACTCCCTTACTACTGATCATCTACCCAGCCATGTCTTGGAATTGAAAAAAACAAAATGTAGCAAGATGCTCGATTCAGTCTCCCATAGTAAGGCGAGCTACTTCTTCTCATGATTCTAGGAGTATCATTGAGGCTGTCAAGTGAAGTGGCTTTCTCTAAAACTATGAGATCGACCCTCATTCTAGTGTGTTACCCTCATTGTTAACTGCTAGCAATAAAAAGCCAGCTTGCTTTAACCAATTAATATAATATAAAAATACTGATAACATTTTCATATATAAGACATAAACAGTTTGACCTTAATGAATCCCTTATAATTAGTCTTTAATGTTTTTCTTATTGTATGTAAGGAGGATTTTGTTACCCCTTTTTAGATAATAGGTCCCAGGATCCATGGTCAAAATACATATTATTTCCCACAATCATAGTTGAAAACCATTTCCACCGCGATTGTGCAGTGAGATACAGAGATGACATAATGAGATATTTACTATGTTTGCACTGTTAGGGCATGACGATATTGCTAAAGTTAACCTCTGAGCTTAATGTTGGCAAACTGCCCTCTTTGTATGCCTCTCTATAAATCAAGAGAGCATTGGTCAGTTAGTGGGGATTTGTGGGGATTTGGAGAATGCATAGAGGAATGCATGTGTGTCTGCCTCAACCGGCCCCCATTGAGGTTTGAGGGGATTTAGGAGAGTGCACAAGCTGGAATGCTGTGCCTGCCTCAACCCCATCTAGACATAGGAGTTGTTGCCCCCCCCATTTCTTGCCCGCCCCTGCAAGAATAGTGATTAGGGGCTCTTATGGGAGTTGGTGTTCCCATAATCAGGAACCCATTGAGATGGAAAAATAAGAATAAGGTATTTAACCCCTCTCAAGTCTTCCTGTCCTTCCAGCTGCACAGATCAAGAGTGAACCTGTTAGGGGTAGCTAGGTGGTGCAGTGGATAGAGCACCGGCCCTGGAGTCAGGAGGACCTGAGTTCAAATCCAGCCTCAGACACTCGACACTTACTAGCTGTGTGACCCTGGGCAAGTCACATAACCCCAATTGCCTCACCCAAAAAAAATAAAAAGTGAACCTGTTTAGGCTGGAGTCCAAAAAATCTCCAGTGGCTCATGTGTTATAAATGGTGTAGTCGGCAGGATCTGCACAGACAGGACAAGGAAATAGGGGTTTTATTGGGACAGGGATTGGTACCCCTAGATTGTCTCTAGTGAGTGTTTAGTGTATCTATGGTTCTGTGCGCCTTTCCTCAGGAATGGGAGGATGGAGCATGGACTTCTGCCCAGGAGTGGGAGAATGTGCCTCTTACTCCCAGAGGCCTTGATGAAGTTTTGCTGAAATTTGGGGATACCCTTGGTAAGGGAACTAGGGAGGCTGCGGGAGTTGTAGAAATGCTGTGGGAGACCCAGACTGACAGCCTAAGAGTGGGAGAGTCAGTGTGCCATGGCAGAGGCAACAGTGTCCAGGACCAGCCCAGAGAGACCCTAAAGCAGCAGCAGCAGAGGTAGTGATGGCGAAGCAAGCAGCAGCAGCCTGAGAGAAACCATGGAGCTTGGGACTCAGCACTGGAGTCAAGATGAAAGTTTTCCAGCAAGGCAGGAGCAGTGAGTGTGCTTTCCTGTCGTGTCACCCAAGGATAGATTGGGACCCAGGGATAAGTTGGGATGCAGGGGTGGAGTTGGCCATGGTGACATGGGGAAGTTCCCTGGGAGCCCACCTTGTTGGCTTTGTCTCACAGCTACCCCCCAAACCTTGTGGCAGGGGCTAGAGCAGTGCTAGGATTTTGACTTTTTGGCTCATCCAAGTGTATGAGCCCTAGGAGTGCCAGGTGGGAGCCTGCAACAGGTGCTGAGCCTGAGAGGAAAAGGATATGCCCCTAAGAGGTCTTTTAGGAGGATTGGATAATCTGTTTTGATTGAGGGGTGGCCCAGGGGTAGTCTATACTGTGTTAAGGGAAACCCCTGTCCAGTGAGGGGGAGCTGATTGCTTGGGGTTTTGGAGAATGCATAGAGGAATGCATATCTATCTGCCTCAACCAGCCCCCTTTAAGGCGTGAGGGGATTTAGGGGAGTACACAAGCTAGAATGCTGTGCCTGTCTCTACTGACCCCATCTAGACATAGAGGTTGTTTTCCTCCTTTCTTGCCTGCCCCTATGAGAAGAGTGATTAGAAGATCCTGTAGGAGTTGGTGCTCTCATTATCAGGAACCCATTGAGATAGAATAGTAAGAATAAGTTGTTATTTAACTCCTCTGAAGCCATCTTCCTGTACTTCTGGCTGCCCAGATCAAGAGTGAACCTGTTAAGAGGCTGGAATCCAAAAAACTGCCAATGGCTCCTGTGTCACACTTAATGTTCCTCATGAATCTTATATATCAAATTTTTCATTTAGTTCTGGTCTTTTTGTCACAAATTTTCAATTTGCTAAATGTCCTTTTTTAAAATTTAAGGATCATACTTGACGCGGCCGTTGCAGTGGTGAGCATGAGACCAGCTCAGTGCTCAGTAACCCGGAGACGCATGGATGAGGCGGGAGACAGCAAGGTGGCAGAAGCTCCGTTTATTGAGTGCAGTTAGCTGTCTTTTATGGCCGTAGTGATGCATGTTCAAAGCGTGATCCCCCTGTGATAGCCAATCATCAGGTCTGCTGGAGCTCGTGTCAGGACTCATCTCCCATTGAGAGGAGAGCCAAACCAACCGTGGGTGCTGCATGTCAGCAAAGGAGAGGTCCTGGGAGACTTCCTTATTTTTGCCATGCAACTATGTTGTGACCCTCAGCTTCTACTGATAGAAGCTAGAACTCCCATGGGAAAGTTCCCTCAACAGAGCTCTCATGAGACCGTGAGACATTCACCCTAACAATTCCCCCTTTTTGTTTTAAAGAAGGCGTCGTTGTGGGTGTGTGTCCTTCAGCACTTGTAGCTGAGACATAACATTTTTGAACGTGGAGATCATTACTTTCAAGAGTCATCCGGCTATAATAGGCAAGCAGCATAAAAGTAAGCTCACTACAACAATCAATATAATCCAATACTCAAATGATCCCCTCCAGTTGGAGGCATTATCAAACCAATGTATGATTTTCTCTGCTGTTTTGTCAGGATCCAAGTCCTGTTCAGAAGCCTTTTTTATTTCAGAGGCTAAACTGTATAGAGTTTCAATGTCAGATTCTATTGTGTTATTTAACAATAGACCATTCAAGTGGTTTCTGATTACTGTCTAGTTGTAAGTAGAATTGTCACGTGTAAGTATCATGCCATGATTGAACAATAGTCCCACTTAAGTTCATGCAGTGGCGGTGAGCCGCTACACAAGTCTCCACATGAGGCCAGCCAGACCGAGTCACTGTTCACCTTACATTTGTCCAGACCCCCCGCGCGCAGGGAGGTGGCATTGGAGCAGGGCGTCCCCTGTCCGCCGAGTAGGTGAATCTGGTGTGGCCCCATGCCGGGAATGTTCATGGCAAGGGTGACGTTCTGCAGTTGTATGCAGCCCTCCATGTTGTTGGTGCGGGACCAACAAAGCGGCTGCCACATGGACAGTCCTGTGAAGTTGTATTTTACTGACGATGAAGTCACATTAGTTTGTGTGGGGAGGTCAAACTCATACCTCACCATTAGTGATGCAGTCCCTTGGAACACAAGGTTAGGTAACTGTTCACCCCAAGCTACTACTCAAGGCCACGGGGGGGTCCATGTAGATTGCCCACCGGTGTGGCCCTGTCTCATTTGCTCCTGTCGCAGGTATTGCCAGGCTAAGTAGGGTGAGCACCGATAGAAGCTGACGACTCTGTCTCGCCATGTCTGTTTGTCCTCGTCTCCTTTTCCTCTTGCTGGGTCTCTTCCTTTTCTTCCTGGGGTGTCTCCCGAGTAGGGACAATCTTGAGAGTTTTCGTTGACACCCACTTAGCTCCTTCACCTGTTGAGATACAAGCATACCCTGGTCCCCAGGTTAGTACCCTAAAAGGTCCTACCCATTCATTATTGGGATTTTTCCACAGGACCAATTTCTTTTTATCTGTAATATTGTTGGGCCATCATGAGTCAAGGTAGGTGAATTGTGAAGGCAAAAAGAATTTTTGGTGAAGGTAATCTCATGAAGGTAAAAAGAATTTCATAGCAGGGGTAAGGTCATTACCATCAAATTTCAAATAATTTATAGTACACAAGATTTTATTAATCTGTCTTTGAGGGGATATCCGCTCAGCTCCCCCTTTTTGTTTTTGAAAGAAAGTTTTGATGGTTTGGTTCATTCGTTCAACAGTGGCTTGACCAGTTGGGTTATAAGGAATACCACATATGTGCTGTATGCCAAACTCTAGAAAAAAGGCTTGTAATTGTTTGGCAGTATAAGCGGGCCCATTATCAGTTTTTATTGCACATGGTGGGCCAATTATAGCGAAAGCATGATAAAGGTGATTAATAACATGTCTAACAGTTTCTCCTGTTTGAGGAGTAGCTATACGAAATCCTGAAAATGTATCCACAGTAACATGGAGGAATGTATGTTTCCCCAGTGGTGGAATATGTGTAACATCCATTTGCCATAGAGAATTAGGAAAAAATCCTCTAGGATTGATACCAGAGCGAAATGATGGTGAATTGAAAGGGACACATTGAGTGCACCTTTTCACTATAGCTCTGGCTTGTTCTCTGGTTATGCCATAAAGGCGACGTAGAGACCTGGCTGACATATGATACTTACCATGTCCTCGATGTGCTTCTTGACAATTGCCTATAAGCATAGAATCCACAATATTATTCCCTGAAAATATGGGACCTAATCCATCTGTATGGGATCTTATATGCATTACATACAGAGGATGTTGTCTTGATCTGATGCATGATCGATGTGAGAAAGCACACCAGCAGCATAATGACTGTCTGTAATAATGTTAATAGGTTGAGGTATTCTGCAAGCATGTAGAAGAGCATATAGCTCATTCTTTTGAGTGGAAGTGTATGGAGTCTGTATAACTGTATGAATGTCTAAGTCAGGACAATATATAGCAGCTTTCTTTTCTTTAGTAGCATCAGTATGGACATTATAGCCATCAACAGGTGTATTCCTGACAATCTTGGGAAATATCCATTGCCATGTTAAACCATTTTGCAAAGGTGTATTTTTGTCCTGCTTGAATATTACCTAGATTCAATAACAGTCCAATTGTCATCACAATATAAAAGGGTCTCAAGTCTTTCTTTTGTAACAGGGACCCACAAAGTGCCTTTCTGTCCACTAAGATGTAAAATGTGAAGAAGTGCCTTTTTAGCCAACATAGAGGCTTCTTCTAGATAACTAGTTAAAACTCTTTTATTACTGGTTTTGCTGTATAACCATTCTATAATCTTTTCTCCTTGGTGAAGTATAATGTGTGGATGTTGCTGAGCCATTATCAATGTGGCTTCAATCTCCTTCTGTGGAGATACCCAATGGGTGTGATTTCCGAACTTCCTAATGATTTGTTTTAAGCTTTGTTCAGCCTCAGGGGTCCATTTTCTAGGAGAATTTAAGTGAGGATCCCCTTTTAAGATAGAATATAAGGGTTGCATCTCCTCATTAGTAATGCCTATCTTTGGTCGCATCCATTGAATATCTCCTATCAATTTTTGGAAATCATTTAAAGTTTGTACCTTGTCTTGTCTAAGCTCAGGAGGTTGTAAAGAGACTTCCTCCAAGTCAAGCTGAAATCCCAGATATTGAAAGGGAGATTGTTTTTGCACTTTCTCTGGTGCTATCTGAAGCCCTTTGTCAAAATAGATACTGTTTCTTGGAGCATTTGCTCAAGGACTTCTAAATTGGCATGACTACAAAGAATGTCATCCATATAGTGCACTAAATAGGCTCCTTTATATTTGATCCTTAAAGGCTCTAGTAGGTCTGCAGGGAATACTGATTTATCAGCCTCAGTATCAATTAACCCTGTAAATTTCTGTTTTTCTACACTTGTAGTACATAGGGGACAGTCCATAGAGACGGCTTGTGTAAAAAATGCTCCTGACTTCCAGCCTGTCTGTGGGCCTTTTATTATGGTAGGATCTTCTATGTGGAATTCTGCAGTGATGGCAATGGCTTGAGCCACGCACTGCCCCCTTTCAATATAGATATCATCATTGTTAGTGTTAATCGAGGTGAGGGAGGGAGCCTTTATACATTTGAATAACTGGAACTACATGTGAGTAGTGCTGATCTGGGGGTGATATGATAATTAAGGGAAATTCTGGCCCCAATTTCTGTTGGTCCATGAGTGGGACGTTACAGATGGCATGGGGTGGCAGTCTAAAATTATCTAAGCTTCTCAGTTTCAATACTCAAATTGTTTTTCTCGGGCAGCTAGAGTCATGTACTTCTTTCCCCATTCGTTTGTGAGAGGGTTTGATTCCTGTACTGTCATCCCCATGGGACGAGTATTCGGAGCTCCCGCAGAGCCCCTGCGCCCGTTTCCCGGCTTGCATTCAGAAGCCCAGTGCCCTAGCTTTTTACGTTTTGGACAGGGCGTAGCAGGGCGTCTTTTGTTTGACTTGCAGTCTTTCTTAAAGTGCCCTTCTCTCCCACATTGATACCATGTTTTCCCTGTTTTTTCCCCTGATTTATGCTCTGCTAAAAATTGATTCATCAACTCAAAGTGAAAACACTGAGTCCCTACCTTTTCACATCTCCTTATCATTTCCTGTAAGGTCGCGTCCTTAGGCAAACCTAGCATGGCTTTCTTACAGTCTTCATTGTAGTTTGCTCTAAGTAGTGATTTTATGACTATTTCAGTCCCTTCTACTTCTCACATTGTTCGTGCGACTAGTTCTTGAATTCTAGCCACGAAATCAACAAAAGTCTCAGTAGGTTTCTGCCGGGCAGCGGTCATAGACTCCTTTGCCTGTCCCTTTTCTGGTATCCTAGACCAAGCTTTTCTAGCTTGTACTCCAATTCTATGATAGCCCTCCTCAGCATATCCTAGCTGTTGGGCAGTAGTAGCAAAATCCCCTGTGCCACTCATCTGTTCAAAGAGTGCTTTTCCTTGGGGTCCAGGTGCCAATTGGTATGAAACCATACGGCACTGATCTACAAATTCAGCCATCCAAAAGACAGCAACTCCGGGCATCAGAACTGCACGGGCTATTGCCTTCCAATCATTTGGACACAAAATAGAGTTAGAGATAACCTCTAATTGATACATTACAAAAGGTGAAGTACGTCCATATTGGGCAACTGCTTGTTTTAGCTGCAGCAAAGTTTTAAAAGGAATACTCCGTACCTGTCCTGGGTTAAAAGGATCAGGTTCTTCGATTACAGGATAGAGGCCAATATCCCATTCACTAACATCCTCACCCTTTTCTTTTGCTTCTCTAATGCCCTTTTGTAATGGTGATTCTTCACCGCTGGAAGTTGCTGTGTGCGCGCCAAGGTGGCCACACCCACTTCCCAAAGTTTGTGACGCAGCAAAAAAACCCTTATCTGCTCTTGCAGGGGGAGTTGTCGGTGGAAATTCCTTACTATCCTGCTCCCGCAATCCTCGTTTCTCGGGAGGGGTAACTACCAAGTTTTTTAAAGTGTCTTCTAACTCCTCCTAGTTGGGATACAAGTTTGAATAGTGTCCTGGGGGTGGCCAGGGAGGGAGGTCTGCGGGACCTTCTCTTAGTTTAGGAGAGCAAGGTCTGCCCGCAGAGGGAGAGGGGAGGGAGGAACCTGTCTGAGTACAGACTGGAAAATTCTGGACTTCTGTTTGCTTTTGATTCGTCAGAGCTTGTTTTACAAGATTGTAAATGGTATAGTCTAAAAGCCTAACTTTTCCAGGGCAAGTACCATCATACGAGGTTAGCTGCTCCCCAAAAATCTTCCATCTCCCTGGCTCAAAGCAACCCTGTTCTGGGAGCCAGGGGGATACCTGAAAAGCCAACCTCACAAATTTTCTAAGATCTTTTAGGTGTATCGTTATTCCCTCATTCTTTGCTATCATATATAAAGCTCTGGTGTAAGTCTCCTCATCTGTGGTAAGGAGAAGCCCTATATTTTGCCCCATTATGTAAAGCGAAACATTTACCTTCTCCGCCCCCCAAGGACGGGAAATGTCTCAGAGACCCGATTCCGTCGGGCTGAAAGCTCGAAGTTTGCTGACGCACTATTCATGGAGTTTTTAGACTCCGCCCGTGGGGTATCTGTCAGGCCTGTCATCGATCTGCCCCACATTGGGCGCCAGTTGACGCGGCTGCTGCAGTGGTGAGCATGAGACCAGCTCAGTGCTCAGTAACCCAGAGACACATGGATGAGGCGGGAGACAGCAAGGTGGCAGAAGCTCCGTTTATTGAGTGCAGTTAGTTGTCTTTTATGGCCGTAGTGATGCATGTTCAAAGCGTGATCCCCCTGTGATAGCCAATCATCAGGTCTACTGGAGCTCGTGTCAGGACTCATCTCCCATTGAGAGGAGAGCCAAACCAACCGTGGGTGCTGCATGTCAGCAAAGGAAAGGTCCTGGGAGACTTCCTTATTTTTGCAACACAACTATGTTGTGACCCTCAGCTTCTACTGATAGAAGCTAGAACTCCCATGGGAAAGTTCCCTCAACAGAGCTCTCATGAGACCGTGAGACATTCACCCTAACAATACTCAACTTTTCTGGGTAAGTTATTTTTGGTCGCAACCTCAGCTCTTTTGCTTTTCCAAACACAATCTTCTAAGACCTATGGTCTTTTAGTGTAGAAGCTGCAAGGTCTTGTGATTGTGATTGTAGCTCTGTAGTATTTATTTTTTTTCCTTGTTGCTTGTAGTATTTTATAACAAAAATGTAAAAAATAACAAAAGCAAAGTATCAGTTTGCTAGATTTGGGGGATACACATCATTAGTAGTTGTTCAGTAAATCTAGAGGACGTGCACATTATTAGTATTTAGTAAAATGTGGAGGACATATACACACACATGCCATTAGTAGATTTTTACCAAATTTGAGGGTTGTACCAAATTTGGAGGACATATACATGTCATCAGTAGTTGTTTACCAATTTTGGAGGGAATGAATCATTGGGAGTTTACTAATTCAAGTCCTTATCTTATTACAGAAAAACAACTTACATAGCAACCTCTTAGTCAAAAAATAGAAGCATAAAGCAAAATGGAGCCAGTTTTGTCAAGGCAGTAAAGTTATTCTCACTATGAGAAATTTCTGGGTGGAGGCAAAGTAGGTCTCTTGAAGCTGCAGGTGGCCTGAGAGAGTATCTAGAGTGTAATGAAATGTCGAAGTCAAAGACTTTGTGGAGCCTTTTTTAACCCTTTGTACCACTTCTGGTTCTTAGCAGTCTCATGGGAAAACTGTGTTTCTCTTTGAAGTTTTGCTTGTTTGGGAGTTAATCTCTTCAGGTTTGGGTCTTCTACAATCCCTGTCATTGTTAGTAGAGGCAATCCTCAACTTTCATGGGAGGGACCCTTCCGAGAAGTGGTGTGAAAGTCAAAAACGCAAATGATGGTATAGTGAACCAGTGGGAAATAGGGGATTAGGTTCCTGGGGCCACCAAAAACTGTAGTCTTTAGCTAGAGATTGCTGAAAAAACCATTTTTCTGCATGTAATTCTTTATAACAAAACATAAATTCTCATAGTAAGCACTTTTCCTAACATAGTAACCGTGAAACAACCCATAAAATGCAGTACACAAAATAAAACTGGTAACATGCAAAATATTATATGCTTAGAAAATTTTGGTCCTTCAAGCAGATGGTTGTCATATTGACCACATGTTTTCATTCTTTCACTGTCTTATTTACCCACGAACTTAGCCACTTTTCTATTGTTTTAATTGCCTTACATCCACTTGAGTGGTTACTTTAGCACTTTCTGGAGTGGGTTCACTAATATTTGTAATCACCAAACTAATTTTATCCTGCCTCTGTTTTTTCACTAATCCACATCGCTGACTCCCCATGCTTGGGCTTAAAGCCCAAAGGATTTGGACTACGCTGTGGGGCAAAACTTGAGTTTTAGAGGCACATAATAGAACTATTCAATGAATGCACAGGGAGCTCTTCATAGGTGAGGTGAATGAGACCAAGGAAGTGCCTAGTAGAATACTAGCTGCTTAACAAACTTACCCCCTTCTGGCCTCTCATTTTTTTTCTCTACTGTACATAGCTGCAAATGTGCATGTTTGCCAGTGTGAAAATGAGGTTACTAATAAATCACAGGAATTCTTGAAAATGCTGGAATGTTGAAGATGACCTGTAGGTCTTTATTTTTGTCTACTTGTTACCTTGGCTCATTAGGACCCATGTTTGTAGTGACTCTCTGCATATGCTCCAGTTAAAGAGCAGAACTCTCCAACAATGGACTGAGATTTTAGCTTCCAGCTTTGTACAGAAAAAGGCTCCTGTCCTTTCCAATGCTCTCCTATACCATCTAGCAAACAAACAGCATCAGACTACTTAAAGACAAGGTCAATCACAAGAGTTTATAAAATTAACATAAAAATCCAGCAGATGTAGTCTTCTAACAAAAAGTTTTTGGTGGAAGTAAGTCAGGTAGAAATTGTGCTTTCTTCCTATTTAGTTTTCCTTTAGCATTTCTGATACCCAGACAAACCCCATCCCACAATCGTCACAGATCTCCTCTATGCTTGTTCAGGCAGAGGTTAGCTCTCAGAGCTCTGTAAAAATAGAACTGTCAGTGTCCTGGTAACAGGCTTCCATGTGCACTGGTGTTATTAAAATAAATATCACCTTTCTTACTGTAAGTAAGGTGGATTTTAGTGTTAGTGAGGAGGATTTTGTTATTCTTTTTTAGATAACGATTCCCAGGATCCCTGGCCAAAATAGATAATAATTCCCATGATCACATTTGTAAACTGTTTCCACTGCAACTGTGCAGTGAGATATAGGGGTGACATAACGTAATGGTTACTACACTTGTACTACAGTTAACCTGTAATCTTAACTTTGGCAAGTTGCCTTCTTTGTGTGCTTCTCTATAAATCAAGAGAGCACTGGTGAGTGAACAGGGATTTGGGGGATTTGTGATTTGTGAATGTGCTTGCCTCAGTGGTCCCCCATTGAGGCTTAGGGGGTTGCAGTAGGCAGAATGCTGTGTGTGCCTTGATCAGCCCACATCAAAGCTTAGGGGAACCTATGGGAGTTGTGCTCCTATGTTCTCGCTTGCCCCTGTGAGAAGGATGATTAGGGGATCCTATAAAAGTTGGTGCTCCCGTTATTAGGAACCAATTGAGATAGAGAATAGTAAGAAAAATTATTATTTAATCCCTCTGAAACTGTCTTCCTGTCCTGGCTGCCCAGATCAAGAGTGCACCTGTTAGAGAATGGAGTTCAAAACCTCTAGTGGTATCTCCAGTGCCTCTTTTGCTACACTGCTCTTCTCTCTTCCCTCTTCTCTCAAGTCCCCTAAGATCCATGCATGAAAAACTCCATACATCCCCCCCTTTAAACTGTTTAAGGGCTGATCTTGCATTAGTTTCCTTTTTTCTCAAACTAGGAGGAACTATAAATCTCAGAGGATTTTGTAGCTAGCCCACCCTTTGCCCTGGGTTTTTACATACTTACTTTGGGTGTTCTACCCTGCTACTCTTCTGGTTGATGCATAGGTTCTTTTCCTTTACCCTGGTGGCCTTGCTTTTTCCTCAGGGGAGCAGACTAAATTGAGGTACTTTACTTGGCTTCGAAGCCCCCTCCTTCTCTCTGGAGGTTTTTCCTTCACCTGACTCCTCCTCAAAGGGTCAGGGGATCCAGATCAGAGTAACCACTAACTAAGTTGTGTGATGATCAGGTCTGAAGCATGAAGTGGTAAGGGAGAGATAACTTATACCCCTTTCCTCTAATATGCCATCATTGCCATTTATCTAGGGACCTGCAAGTTGCTGTACCAAGCTATTTGGAGTTTGTGGTGTTAACCCAGAGCGTAATCAAGATTTCTCTGCTGCATCTTTGATTCTGCTCCTGTGATGCTCTCAGCTTCCATCAGGACTAGGTGGTCTACTAGTGTCGATGATGAGAATAACCAGAAATTTGAACCGTGGATTTATTGAATTCACCAGTAAAGGTGGCTGTCTCACTGGGGTAGATTCACACTGTTTTGGAAGGGAGCAGTGGCTTATATAGGGTTTGGGCAGTGGAGAGGAGCAGGAATGGGGTGTCTAGCACTGATTGATAACTATTCCTGGGGCTCTGGGCAGGTCTTAAGTCATACTTATTTGTCCATTGAAGCTAGAATGTTGTAGTTAAGCTAGTTCTCAAAATTGGGGTGAAAAACAGGATTTGTTGACACTTTGTTTTTGACTGCTTCCTAATTCAAGTGGAGAGCAGGCTAGGAAGCATAATGGGGGTCCATTGATGGGTGACAGGATGGTAGGATCGAGACCCACAACCCTAACATCTTTTGAATTCATTAGAGCTCAGTAATTTTCATATGGAAAAGTCAGGGCTAACAGGAGGGCGAAAGTATGACTTTGATTTTCTCATAGGTATCAGGTCCAGGGAGGCATTCTAGAACAATGTAATAGGTCATCGCCAAAGCAGCGATCTGAGGTTGTATGTGGGACAGCATAAATGGAGACAGGCTGTGAGGCATTGAGCACACACCATGATCATGTGAACATGTACTAAAATAAACAGAAGGATTAAAACACTGGAAAAGCCATGATTGCCGTCCTCCCAGAATAATCTAGTGACTTAGTTGTTTTTAATCTCATTGGGGGTATCAATCAGGGTAGTGATTCCCATGAGGGCCTTTGTAATATCAAGAGATTGCGGGACACTTCTACCTTCTTAAAGAGGACATTGGTGGCTTCACTGGAAGTAAACATGTAGGTACAAACATTCAGTTTTGCTGAGGGCAAGACACAACCCTCCCAGATGAATGAAGAAGGGTCAAGGACAGTGTGATGCTCCAGTACATGTTGGTCAAATGTAGAGACCTTAGCACTGAAATGTTCAGGGGTCTCTTCCACCAACTTCAAGCCTTGTAATTATTGCAAGGTAGTGCAGTTGACAACCTTTCCAAGTTTTTTGATAAGCTTTAGATTCTGAAGAGCAAGAACCCCTGAGCTGAAGATGGTCAACCCTTATGATTCCCAGTGACAACATTGTCAGTAGTGACCAGGGCATCATCTGCCTCACTGAAAGTCAGGTCGATAGTTGGTGTTCCATACGAAGTTTATGAGAAGTCTGAGATGGGACTACTGAGTTTGATATGGAGGGCAGACACCACATAAGCTAAGTAGCAGGATCTGATCCAAATATGCAAGGGTGCCACGTATCCAGAATACATTTGTGGAGGGTGTTAAGGACAGGCTAGAAGGATTGCTCCTTGAAATGTGTGCTATTGGAATAAATGGCAACATGCATTAGCTTCTTGTCCCAGATAATATTATGTCACGTACAGTCTGAGCCTGCCCAGTAGAGTCAGTCAATGAATAGGTGAAGAAGACAGGAGTGACCAATCCAGCAGGAATTTGGAGCAAAATCTGTAAAATAGGCCACCTCTTCCACTGTGGTCAGAAGGGAGATACATTTGAGCAGCCTCCAACGGTTATGTGTGAGGGATCATCCGATGTTGGCTACAGGCCACGTGGTGAAGTGGGGTAGGGACAAGATATTAGGATGTAACCGGAGCTCACGCTCCTGAGGCAGGGGGCTGTGTCACGTAGGAGTTAGGCGGCAGGGAGCGATCTTCCTTTGCCACATCCCCTCCTTTGGTGCAGCGCTAACCCCAGAAGTCTCCTTCCGGTATCTGGACCTATTACCAATCACTGAAGATGGACCCAGGAGATAAAGAGATAGTAAAGTATATAAGGGGCAGTAGGAGCTGGGGCTCGCTCTCTTGTTTTTTCCTGCTTGGTTTGCTGTGATAGTCACTGAATAAAGTCCGAGTGCTTGTACCTCCCGATCGGATCGTCTCTATGTTTATCCGGGTAGGCTCTGAAGACTGGTAAGTATGACCCTGCAGCCTGCTCCTGTTAGGAGGAGAGTGCACAGCACGGCCGGCACAGTTATGAGTGAGGGTTACATTCAAACCCCCCTGACCTGGATTGCTTTTGATTGACCCGAGGGCTGAGAAGTTAAATCCAACTGCTGGATTTGATTTCCTCCTCTTTGGTGTCTATCCCCACTGCAACCAAACAGAAGTGTCCCTAGTGTGGGAGAACTGGAGTGGAGGAGTAAAGCAGCATCCTGAGGCAGGCACAAGGTGGCTTCTGGGGATAGACAGGATGTGCCCAAGCTGGCCTCTAGTCCTTTAGGCTCACACCAGGAGCATCTCAATCTTCACCACCCTTTGGTTTGTGTGGGCCATGGAATGAATAATGCAAACCTACAAGGGCAGGAGAGTGAGGGGGAATCATGGGCCTGTGGCTAAGACTCAGAGTCCATTGGGTTGGAAGTAATCCTGGATGAAGTCCAGGAAAGCTGTTCAGAACAGGGAGCAGAGGCAGGCCCAGAGTATGTCAGGAAAAAATTTTTCATGTGCTTATTGAAATCTCCAATTTCTCTCTTTGGTAATTACCTATACATATCATTTGACAGTTTGTCAGTTGGGGAATGGCTCTTGTTCTTATATATTTGAATCTATTGTCTGCATATATTGAATAATATCTGTATTAGAGAAACTTGGAAAGATTTTTTGCTAGTTATGTTTACCTTCTAATTTTAGGTTTGTGCAAAATCTTCAAAATTTCATTTTTTAAAAATTTCGGTTTTATCTTCCTAAAGTCTTTCCCCATCTATAACTGCAAAAGGCATTTCTTTTCTTACTCCTTTAATTTGTGTGTGATATAATCATATCTAACTCATGTATCCACATGGAGCTTTTTTCAATTATCATGCATTTTTCCTCCTTCTTCCTCCTCAGTCCTCCCCCCAAAAATGGTGATAATTATGCATGATCAAGCAAAACAAATTACCATATTGGCCATGTCCAAATAGGTGTGTCTAATTCTATATGGTTAATCTATCACCTCGAATAAGGAAAGTTATTATCACCAAAGTCCTTGGCATTGTCAAATGGTTCAGTATCAGTAACTGATACGATCTTTTCAGTGGAAATGACATTAAAGAAGAGGCATCACTGTCTTCTTTTCCATCATACCCAAAGGACTACAGGATTTTTCTATCAGAAATTTTCAATATGTGTTGTTTCATCCATTAGAATATGAACTCCTTGAAAGCAGGGACTGGCTTATTTTTTGTGTATTTCCAATACAACATAGTGCTTTTGCACATAAGTTTTGCTTGTTTTTAATGCCTATTAACATTAAAGTTGTTGAAAGAGCAGTTTGAAAACCTAAAAGTAAATTTCATACAAAACTATGATTAGTTATAGCTGAATAAGTCAGTATATCCCTATGGATTCCAATCCCTCTGGTCTGGCTCTTTGATTCTGGTGCAGTAGGCCATGAAAGAGGTTCATACCTGGATTAGACAAGATTTTGTGGTCATTCATTACTGTTCTTGATATGAATGTACGTATTAAGTGTTGTGTTCTTTAAAAATGTCACTGATGATGTGCTTTGAGCAATTGTATTGGTTACTTAATGATTGGGATCTGTAGCCTGTAATGTAGGTGGCCATTAAATTGTTGTGACTTGCCTATTGTTAAAGTTAAATATATACCCTTAGCAATACCATTCCATAAATCAGAGGAGCTGTTGGCACAGGTGGCTCAACACTTGCTTCAGTTATGGCAGGAGGAGGATTAAGATATTGTCATGGGTGTATGCAGCCTTGGGAAATAAGAATTTACTGATCTGCACAGAATGACAGGAGTTACATCAGCTTGAAGCTTATCAACTGTCTTCCAGAGAAGATCCAGTCCTGCTAGCATTTGGGACACCATATTATCCATCTTTAAGGTTAATATGCCAAGTCCTGAAGCGATGTCATCTCAGACAGCTCTTATGTCATCATGCAAGTCTGGGTAGTCTTTATCACTAAGAAATCATGATGGGGAAAGAGATTTTTCTCTCTTCCTAATGTGATTGATGGTGCTCAGTTCTTTTGAAATAGGCATGAGCCCCAGGGTCCTGCTTTGATGAGGTATATCCAAGCTTGAGTCATACCTTATCAAGGATGGAAGATCTTCTGATGGAACTGAGGGTTCCCCAGCCTAAATGAACATTTCTATGGTTTCAATTTGTACCTTCCTTTAAGTGAGTTTGGTTGTGAGGCCATAGGTGAAATATAAGATAGTCTGTACATTCTGGAATGTGCCTTTAAGGTATACACAATAAATTTTAATGACTCATTTATTCTCCATAAGGATTCTCTCCTGTTTCCATGTACAATTGAATGTATTTCTACACCAAATCTTGTGTGTGGTCTGCTCTTCTTTGAACAGTTCAGATGAAAGTGAGATTCAAATGATTCACACAATGCTTAATCTACTCACCACTTCCATATCTGTATAGAATTTGTATAGATTTCTAATTATTCATCCAATCAAATGAGGTAAGTTCCCCCGCACTTCTTGCTCTTTTATCTCCAGTATAATCTTTTCTCTCCCTTTCTTCTTTTAAGATCATCAGAACATAACAAAACCACTTCCAAGTTCTTTATTTAACTCCCTTATGATCCCTAATGACATTAGAGTTCTAAGGGATATTTATATCATCCCCCTATTAGAATATAAAAACCCATGATTACTTCTGATGGCTGCCTTGTATTTACTTTTCTGTATTACTCTTGACTCATGTATTTGTATTTTATAGTTTATACTTGCCTCTTGCTTTTTCATCTAGAATGCTTCTTAGTTTCCTACTTTTATTAAATGTCCATACTTTTTTACTCAATTTTTATAGCCCAAATCTATGTAACCATCTATAGACAGCCTTCCTTGATTCCTTCCTTTTTCCCTGAATTGGTAAAGTGAAGACACTGTACATCCATGGGGTGGGAGGGGCTGTCATTGTGTGGCTCAAAGGAAGGAGACGACATCTGTAACCGATTCTCCACCCTCCTTGCCCCCCAACCAACTGCCTCTGGAATAACCAGGTTCCTGTGCCACAAATTTGTAAATCGAAGCGAGATTGAGTTCCCTAGTGAGGGTCGCTCTTGCTCTTCGGTAAAATCACACTGTTAAGGGAGGGAGCACTGTTACTATAAAACTAGAGAGGAGTGGGGATGGGGCAAAAATTGATTGGTCAAGGTTCCTATTGCTGGGACTTGAGGTCGATCAGGTGCAGTAACCCTTTTACCCAGTTTCATGATTAAGAGTTTCTGCGTAACAGGATGCGGGGGTGGTGCTAGCCAGCTTCTCAGAACAGGTTACACAATAGGATACCAGAGCACATCATATTCTGGGTCATTTGTATTGCAAGCGCCAATGAGAGAGTACAGACATGTGTGAATGAAGTTGAGTGATTCTCAAAATGGAGTAGCTCTGGATCCACAATTCCGCCTTTTTGTGCTATATAGGCCCAGCATTCTGACTACACACAAGTGGACTGAGTTACACGAGATGGTCAGGTAATGAAGGGTTTCCAACAATTTGACAATCACAGAATAGTGAGGGATCCCAAGGCAACAGTATTCAGTCATCCTGAGAAGGCCATGAAGAACATTTTTAGTCTTGAGACTATAAGTAAAGGGACTTAAATTGACACTGGGAAACAACTACACTGTGGCCATGAGTATCAAAAAAAAAACCAAACTCATGCATCATGCATCCTCCAATGTCCTAAAAGTTGAACAAACGTAGTTAAATGGAGTCATGATCTCATGCATCCCTTAAGGAGACAAACCTCATAAAATAGAATCTATGAGTAAACTAAGGTTACAGGTTAAACCACTAATTTAGAGCATTCACAGTGGATTGATTGAGGAAGACATTCATGTATCACCAGTTAGCTCGGGCAGCTAATGAATAATAAATAAATCACTTTAGGAAGCTCAAACTTTGCTTTGGTTTAACATTATTATTTCCATAAGTCAATTTTGGGCCAGGTGAGGTTAATATAAACACAAGACAGGCTTTCAGTTGACCAAAAGTTGCGGGAGAAATGACCCTGAATCCTGAACAATAAATAAATGGAATTTAGGCATACCTGCCATGACAGGCAAACATAAGCACCATGAAACATCAAAGACAAAGTAGTACAATAGTTAATATTAAATATTAACATTTAATTGAATATTATTAAATATTAATATTTAATTGAATATTATTAAACATTAATATTTAATTGAATATTATTAAATAATAATAATATTAAATAACATTAAATATCCTTGTTTCTGGTAACCCACTCCCAATGTCCATGTAATCAGAAGCCACATGTTGAGTCTCAGCTGACCCATGTAGTCATCTGGTCCCTAGAAATAACTTCCCTTGGAAATTTTGGAGTAGATCTCATTCTTACAACAATACTGCAAGGGGCTCCTCCTAGAAGATCCACTTCTTTGGTTCCAGGGAACTTACAGAGGTTGCTTATTTAATACTGCTAAAATGTGCCAATGACAACATTCAATGAAATTTAGTACAACCTCTTGAATTTGGATTTCCAGTAACTAATTCATGTGGTAATACTAGTCCGAACCTTATGGAGCTAATACTACTAACAGAACTATAGAACATCAAATTAAAAACCCATGATTCACCTGAAAGTACTGAGAATTTCAATTTTTATATACCAATTGCTCTTACTATCTATATCTGAAACCTGTACCAGATAGAGACAAGACAATACCATCAACTGCATAAAGGAAGAATTTTAAAAAGGATCCATGAGGACTTGGAAAAATGAGCCCTTATGTCTCTTAATATTATCAGAGAGATTCCAAAATAGGAAAATAACGTGATTTAAAATTTTATTTATAATTAATGTAATTTTACATGTAAAACCCTTAATCCAAATTTGAGAACTTATTATGAAACCATTCTCAAAGTCATATTTCCCATTTGAAACATTTGGAAGCTGGAAATATATATATATGCATCCTACTTTTTAGAGAAAAAGTCTAATCTGTCTGCTTTCTAAAAGTTTATTTCTTCATTAAAAAGTCAAGACTTTTACATCTTTTTTCCTGTCCTCAGGATATATGTTATCCTTTTATTATCCTGAAAGAATCAGATTGTTTAAAGGTCTAATTTCACACATTAATATTTAACTATTAGCAAAGGGATTGCAAGCTCAAGAACTCATTCACCTAGTTGTTTAAGATACGGAGTTGACCACATATTCAGATTAAAGACAGTATGATCTTTCATACCTACATCTTATTATAGTAAGTCAGAGATGTTTCAGTATTAACCTAGTAATAATAGATTTAGTGTTGCAGTGAAAAATACTCCTCCTGCCCTTAATGTACAAATTTTCTGTGAAAATAAAAATGAGGGGCATGGTTATAATAAAATCAAGACTGTCTCATCAGGGGCACAGACTGAGCTGACATAAGCATAATAGGAAAAAAAACTTGCTTAGTTTTGTTTGATTCCAGGTAAAATTCATATGTAACATCCAATTATGTAGTAAAGTTCTATGTTTTTCACAGGGTATCATAGCAGGTTCAGCATTAACCAGGTGGGAAATTTTCTTGTTCAAAAAGAGAACAGCACAACAAGAAATCTGAGCCCAGAATATTCTACCTTAACTTATACAAGGTCATGTCCTCAACTTTCCCAGGCACAGACATCTATCCACCTATAGCGGGTCTCAGACTGTACTCTCTTTGAGCAGCATGTAACTTTTCCCTTGAGTGGTGGATATTGGTTTAATGACAATTCAGACAATCATACCTGAAATAAAAATTTAGAACAATATTGAGTTACAATTTCACTAATCATTGCTTAGGGCTAGATTATTGTTGTTGTTTTCAAGTTGTAATAACCACGAACATATAGGGCACATATAGGGCTTACTAGTTTAAATCCATCCTGGAGCAGAAATCAAGCATTTAGAAATTGAGTAAACACAATCTGGAGTTTCACATATAACAGTGAACACATGACAGTTGATTCAAAAACCCCAGAAAAATGCTGGCTACTGTAAGCTTCTAGACCAGCAGAAAATTGTATTGCCTATTAACCCCTAAGACAAAATAAAATCTTTAAACTAAGGTTTATTGTAACTAAATTGGCCCAAAGATGTATAACAGGTACAATTTCATAATTTTCATAAGTTATGGCAAAACAATATATATATTAAAAAAAAACACTCTTTACTATAAACAAACTTTTCAAGTCTTCCCACTTTGGCTGGGAGTAGTTTTAGTTCTTCATCATAGCACTTCATAATTTTTGCAGCTGCTTTTTACAGAGCTGATAGGACCTTTGACCCTGCCCAAATACAAAGTGTCTAGAACTTCACAGATAAGGACAATCTAAGAGGTCCATGGTACTCATTTTCTAAGCAGGGAGTTATTATCCAAAAGCAAAATATACTCAATTAAATACCGAAGTTTTTAGACTTAATAGCCAGCTTCTTCCCCTGCTCCAACAACATCTAGATTAAAAGAAAAGTTATTTGTGTAATAATAGAATTGTATCATTCTCTGGGTTGAGTAGAATTGTATCATTTTTCTCAGAGTAACAGCAGTTCTTATACAATGATTGCTCCAAAATCACAATATAAGAAAAATTAGGAGCTTAGCAAAAACAAACGATATTATGGATTTTAAAAGCATAATACAAACTTTTTTTCCCAGTCAAGTAACACCAGTTTAGTTTAATGCATTTCCAGATCCTCTTATGTAGAAATCAGTTCATCTATTAATTTGGTATTCTATACCAATCACATTCGAAAACAAATGTAATTACATTTAATAAAAATAATAATAGCTAACATTTATATAGCACTTACCATGTGCCAGGCACTATGCTAAGTACTTTATGATTGCTATGTCATTTGATGCTCACAATAACCATGGAAGATAGGTGCTATTATAATCCCATTTTACAGACAAGGAAACTGAGGCAAATAGAGGTGAAGTGACTTACCCAGGGTCACACAGCTTGTAACTGTATGACACTGTTTTTTAACTCAGATTTCCCTGATCCATGCAATTTCTAAGCATATCATCTTAACACCAAATATCAAATGTGTTTTGTATTGAGTTTTGATTTACCACAGCCTCACACTCCACTGAATATATCCTGTACAGATTTCATCTTGCAATACCAATTGATTGGAATTTAGGAAGCAAAAGTTTACCATAGTCTGTTTCATCTTAGGTGAACTAGCTACTAGTTTACATAACCAATTAAATTATGTTGAATTATTTCAAAGTAGCTTCAGTTCTGTTTATCCTCTGGTAACTGAAATCACCTCCTACTAGAACAATACATCTATCACCCTCCAGGAAGGGGAGAGAGACTTGTACTGTTTGCTATTAATTTTTATCCTAGCTGCAAACCTCCAAAAATCCACTAAGATGTTTTTCAGCAGTTACCAAAATCTTTAAATCATAATAAGGAAATTTACAATGAAGATATTACATTTCAGTTACAAATTGTAATTTCCAATTCTTTGGTAATGCCATAAATTTCTACAACCCAGGAAAAATATTTTCTTTCTTTCCTTATCTGTCTTTATTTCTGCATTCTCTAATCTGACCAGGTCTGTGAAGGCAGAGAGAGAATCTAACAGTTTTATTTTGGGTGGGGGTGCAGCAGGAAGGGGCTGCAGAGGCAGTGGCATCCAGAGGTCTAAAGGTCCTTGGGAATAGATAGGAGGCCTTTGGAGGACTCTGGAAAGCCTTGGGTATATGAGACAAGGAGAATCATAGAGGTTAAACATCTTACCTGTGGGCACCTCCACAGTGGGCTCAAAATGGACTTATACCATTTCGACAAAATGAACACCGAGCATGAGACAGAAAAGTATAGTAGCTTATGCTTTCTTTTAGGGAAGGGGAGATGGGGTTGAAGTTCTCCCAGAACCTAGTTAGCAGATTACTAATTATTGGGAAACTGAACCAAGGGGAAAGTTCCTCTTGATAGCTCACAGTGTTCAGGACTGCAGCTCTTGCTTCCAGTCCTGCTATCTAGTGTCAAGCAGTCCTGGAGGTGGGGCAGCAAATCTCTAGTCCCAGAGACAGCAGTCAGTTCATAGATCTAATTAGTCCCCAGGGAAGCCTGTCAGGAGTGCAAGGGCCCCAGCAGACTAGTAACTGCTATCTTTGCCCTGAGAATTGACCCATAAATCTAAGATACCAACCGAGAGCACAAATAGACACGTGTTCACTGGTGAAGTCATTCCAATTCTCTAACGCTGGTCACAGAACCAAGGAAACCAGTTTCCAATACACCAAAACAGACCCTCAGCTGATCAGGCTGAGGTGATTGTCATTTGTGAGTCAAGGAAACATGACTAATCCTAACCCACCCTGACCAGATTCTTGTCCCCTCAGGCATAGAAAGATTCCTAGTAGTCAGAGCACAAGGCTTCTGGGTTGTGACACTCTGCTCTGGATGGTTTGGAAATCTCACTTCTGACACTAATTGTGGGGAGAAATGGGAATAACCAGGTACCTGGACCAGAAATTTGTAAACCAAAGCAAGGTTTATTGAGCTCACCAGTAAGGGTAGCTCTCCTCAGGTAGAATCCCACCTTTGGGGGAGGGTGCAATATTTTTATAGGGTTAAAGAGGAGTGAGATTGGGCAAAAATTGATTGGTCAAGGTCCCTGTTGCTAGGACTTGAGATTTATCTAGTGCGATAACCTGTTTACCCAGTTTCATGGCTAGGTATTTATATATAACAGAATGCAGTAGAGCTAATCCATTTCTCAAAATAGGTTGCACAATAGGGTAACATGGCATGTCGTATTTTGGGTTATTTGCATTGTAAGCACCAATGAGAGAATACAGACATAAAGTTTGATTCTCAAAACAGTAGCTCTGGATCCATGTCTCTAAGGGAAACTTTACTTCCTAGCAGGAGGTTGGGGCCAGAAGGTTGGGCACTTTGCTCTCCTCAGAAAGGGAGTACCAGGCTAGAATTATAACCAAGACTTGACCTCATGCAGGCATGGGGCATTGATCTCCACCAATGAGGAGAAAGTCTTACACCAATGAGCTTTGGGACTCAGGTTACAGTAATAGTCTTTCCCCTCAGTCAGGCAACTAGCATTGATTTAACTCCTATTATGTGCCATGTACTATGGCAACCAACAGAGATACAAAAAGAAAAGCAAAAGACAAACAATCCCTGTTCTCTAGGAGCTCACCGTCTAATGAGGGAAACAACATGCAAACAACTATGTACAAACAAGATATATTTATAGAGACTGACAGAAGAATTTTGGTAGTCTTAGAAGGAAGGCACTAAGATTTAGGAGAACAGGGAAAGGCTTCTTGAAGAAGGTATAACTAAGACTTGAAGGGAAACCAGTAGGCAGAGATGATGAGGGAACAGTCAGAGAAACCACTTGGAATAGGGAAAAGGAGTGTCATGTTCAAGAAACAGTGGCCTTATGTGATCCTGTTTTCTGATTCTCTTTTGTGCTTATTAAACAATATAGCATAACTGCCACTCTCATCATATTTTTAATTATTAGTGCCTTGACTAAACTGACCCATCAAAAGTTTACATCTCTTTACTCTCCACCCCATACTCCTCACACAGTGGGCATTTAACAGGTATTAACTGATTTGATTTTATTTTGATGAAGAATAAACATTAACTTTAAGTGATGCCACTGGAGAGACATTTAGTTTAGCACTGAAATCATCTCTCTAAGGTTTTCTTGGAAATGTTGGTACTCCAGTCAAGTATTAAAGACTTCGTCTTTGATGAGCACCTGGCATGTTTCTAGGAAGTGACATGGGTAGAACACAATTACAAAGGAAGTCAGAAATGTTTAATAATGGCAAAGTACACCATTGCAAAAAATCCCATAGGAATATGAAGCTTCTCACCTAGGTACCAACCAGTGTTTGCTGGAAGAAAAAAATATATATAGGAAAGAGACATTGGCATAGTTTCCTGCATTTTTATAGCTTCATCCCTGAACAGAATTGGAGAGAGATCATTTATTATGAATCACATCTACCTAAATGAGATATTTTCACTGTCTCTACGATTTGTAACCCATTTTCAACAGTTCATCAATTTGCATTTTTTCTCACAGTTGTTTTACTCATTTAAATTCACCTTTAAATTCTTATTGTTATTGTTTAACATCTGATAAAAAGATTTCTATCTTGATTGCCTATTTTGGTGACAACATTGATGTCTGTGGAAAAGAAACACTAATTCAGATCTCTTTTAGAAAAAAGAATCATTTGTTTTTTATAAAAACAAAAACAAAATTTATTTGGTAGAGGAATTGCATGTAATTGTAGTAATTAGAGGGAGAAAAAGAGATGTCACTCCATGAGCTCACCCATTCTTCCAGTGAGTGTACAAAATCATTCCCTATGTCAAACTGAATATGTTCAGCTATGAAATTGAAAAGGGCACATAACAGACAATATGTTTATTTTGGTTATCTAGATGATTTGTAGCAACTACAGACATCTAAATATGAATTTAATTGTTCTTTTTTCTTTATCATTTGCCATGTTAAAACAGCCTGTTACTAGTTTAGTGTCCAGCTTTCCATTTTAAACAACAGGGTTTCCTCCATTTCTTATGAATTTCAATAATTCATTTGTTGAAATTATTCATGTTTTATGCATTTTGCTTGATCCCAATATATCCATTAATATTAAAGTTCATTTTAGAGGTGAGGGAACACTGCTATAGATCATTGCAAATACTATCATACTCAATTGATATATTAGTTATTTTTGCTGAACTGATATTTTTCTCTTTAATTTTTTATTGCAAAAGATACATTGGGTAGGGGAGGTTGGAGGAATATATTCAGAAATCATTGTGATGTTAAAAGATAAATTTTTTAATTTATTTATTTTTAGTTTTTCACATTCACTTTCATAAGTTTTTGAGTTCTAAATTATCCCCCATCCTTTACCTCCCTCTTCCCCAAGATGGCATGCAATATGATATAGGCTATACATGTATGATTATATTAAACATATTTCCACATTAGTCATATTGCGAAAGAAGAATGAGAACAAAAGAGAAAAACCATGAGAAAGAAAAAAATAGAAAATAGTAAGCTACAATCTGCATTCGAACTCTTATGTTCTTACTCTGGATGTGGATAGCATTTTCCATCATGAGTCTTTTGGAATTGTCTCAGATCACTGCATTACTCAGAAGAGTTAAGTCCAACAAAGCTGGTAATCACAAAATGTTGCTGTTTACTGTGTACAATGTTCTGTTTCTGCTCACTTCACTCAGTATCAGTTCAAGCAAGTCTTTCCAGGTTTTTCAGAAATCCACCTGCTCACCATTTCTTATGGAACAATAGTATTCCATCATAATCACATACTATAATTTGTTCAGCCATTCGGCAAGTGATGGGCCTCCCCTCAATTTCCAATTCTTGGCCACCACAAAAAGAGTTGCAATAAATATTTTTGTACGGGTGGGTCCTTTTCCCTTTTTATGATCTATTTGGGATACAGACCTGGTAGTGATATTGCTAGATGAAAGGGTATGCACAGTTTTATAGCCCTTTGGGCATAATTCCAAATTGTTCTACAGAATGGTTGGATATGTTTACAACTCCACCTGCAATGCATTAGTGTTTTAATTTTCCCACATCTTCTCCAACATTTATTATTTTCCAGTTTTGTCATGTTAGCCAATCTGATAGGTGGGATGTGGTACCTCAGAGTTGTTTTGATTTGCATTTCTCTAATTAATAGTGATTTAGAGAATTTTTTTTCATATGACTACAGATAGCTTTAATTTCTTCATCTGAATACTACCTGTTCATATGCTTTGACAATTTATCTTGGGAAATGACTTCTGTTCTTACAGATTTGACTCAGGTCTCTATATATTTGAGAATTGAAGCCTTTATCAGAGACACTGAATGTAAAATTGTTTCTCAGCTTTCTGTTTCCCTTCTAATCTTGGTTGTATTGCCTTCGGGCAAAAAAAAAATTTATGTAATGCAATCAGAATGGTCCATTTTGCATTTCATAATGTCCTCTCTCTCTTGTTCAGTCATAAATTCTTCGTTTCTCCATGCCTCTGACAGGTAAGCTATTCTTTGCTCTCCTAATTTGCTTATAGTTTCATCCTTTATGTTTAAATTATGTACCCATTTTGACCTTAAGTTGGTATGCAGTATAAGATGTTGGTCCACGCAGAGTTTTTGCTACACTGTTTTCCAATTTTCCCAGCAGTTTTTGTCAAATAGTGAATTATTATCCCAGAAGCTGGAGTCTTTGGGTTTATCAAACAATAGATTATGATAGTCATTGACTACTGTATCTTGTGTACCAACCCTATTCCACTGATCCACCACTTATTTATTAGCTAATACTAAATAGTTGTGATGATTGCTGCTTTATGATACAGTTTTAGATTTAGTACAGGTAGGCTACCTTCCTTTGCATTTCTTTTCTTTAATTTCCCAGATATTATGGACTTTTTGTTCTTCCAGATGAAATTTCGTTATTTTTCTAGCCCTATAAAATAATTTTTTGTAGTTTGATTGGTATGGCACTGAATAAGTAAATTAATTTAGATAGAATTGTAATTTTTATTATATTAGCTTGGCCTACCCATGAGCAATTGATATCTTTCCATTTATTTGGATCTGACTTTATTTGTGTAAAAAGTGCTTTGTAATTGTGTTTGTATAGTTCCTAGATTTGTCTTGGCAGGTAGACTCCCAAATATTTTATGCTGTCTACAATTATAGAATTTTTCTATCTCTTGCTGCTGGATTTTGTTAGTAATATATATAAATTCTGATGATTTATGTGGGTTTATTTTAGATACTGCAACTTTGCTAAAGTGATTTGTTTCAAGTAGTGTTTTAATCGATTCTCTAGAATTCTCCAAGTATATCATCATATCCTCTGCAAAGAGTAATAGTTTTGTTTCTTCATTGCCTATTCTAATTCCTTCAATTTCTTTTTTTTCTATTATAGCTAAAGCTAACCTCTCTAGCACAATATTGAATAATAGTGGTGATAAAAGACATCCTTGTTCTAACCCTGATCTCAACTGGAAATGCTTCTCGCCTATCCCCATTAGACATAATGCTTGCTGATGGTTTTAAATAGGTGCTGCTTATCATTTTAAGGAAAACTCCATTGATGCCTATGCTCTCTAGTGTTTTTAATAGAAATGGGTGTTATATTTTGGCAAAAGGCTTTTTCTGCATCTATTGAGATAATCATATGATTTCTGTTAATTTTTATTGATATGGTCAATTATGCCAATAGTTTGCATAATATTGAACCAGCCCTGCATTCCTAGTATAAATCCCACCTGGTCATAGTGTATTATCTTTGTGATAAGTTGCTGTAATCTCTTTGCTAATATTTTATTTAAAATTTTTGCATCTATATTTGCTAGGGAAATTGGTCTATAATTTACTTTCTCTGTTTTGGCTTTTCTCAGTTTAGGTATCAGCACCATATTTGTATCATAAAAAGAATTTGGTAAGACTCCTCCTTTACCTGTGTTTCCAAATAGTTTATATAGTATTACAATTAATTGTTCTTTAAATGTTTGATAGAATTTGCTTGTAATCCATCTAGCCCTGGAGATTTTTTCTTAGGGAGTTCATTGATGGCTTATTCAATTTATTTTTCTAAAATGAGGTTATTTAAGAATTTTATTTCCTCTTCTTTTGATCTGGGCAATTTATATTTTTGTAAATATTCATCTATTTCACTTAGATTGTCAGATTTATTGGCATACAGCTGAGCAAAATTGCCCCTAATTATTGTTTTAATTTCCTCTTCATTGGTGGCAAATCACCTTTTTCATTTTTTTTTTTAAATGGAATGCTTCACAAATTTGCATGTCATCCTTGTGCATGGGCCATGCTAATCTTCTCTGTACCATCACAATTTTATTATATGTGCTACCAAAGTAAGCACACCTTTTTCATTTTTGATACTGATAATTTTGTTTTTTTAATCAAATTAACCAAAAGTTTATCTATCTTATTGAGTTTTTTTTTCATAAAACCAGCTTAGTTTTATTTATTAATTCAGTAGTTTTCTTAATTTCTATTTTGTTAATCTCTCCTTTGATTTTTCAGAATTATTAATTTGGTATTTAATTGGAGATTTTTAATTTGTTCTTTTTCTAGCTTTTTTAGTTGCATGCCAAATTCACTGATCTCTATTTTTTTTCATGTAAGCATTTAGAGATATAATAAAATTTCCCATAAGAACTGCTTTGGCTACATTCCCATAAGTTTTTGTGTGTTTGTCTCATTATTGTCATTCTCTTGGATGAAGTTATTGTTTCTATGATTTGTTCTTTGACCCACTCATTCTTTAGGATTAGATTATTTAGTTTCAGTTAATTTCTAGTCTGTCTTTCCATGGCCCTTTATTACATATAATTTTTATTGCATCATGATATGAAAAGGATGCATTTAATATCCCTACCTTTCTGCACTGGATTGTGAGGTTTTTATTGCCTAGTACATGGTCAATTTTTGTGTATGTGCCATGTACCATTGAGAGAAAAGTATATTCCTTTCTATCCCCATTCAGTTTTCTCCAGAGGTCTACCATATCTAACTTTTCTAAAATTCTGTTCACCTCCTCTTTCTTGTTTATTTTGTGGCTAGATTTGTCTAGTTCTGAGAGGGGGAGGTTGAGGTCCCCCACTAGTATAGTTTTTCTGTTTCTTTCTATAATCACTTAACTTCTTTAAGAATTTGGATGCTATACCACTTGGTGCATATGTATTTAGTATTGATATTACTTCGTTGTCTTATGTTACCTTTTAGCAAGATGTAGTTTCCTTCCTTATCTCTTTTAATTAGATCTATTTTTGCTTTTGCTTTGTCTGAGGTCAGGATTGCTGCCCCTGCTTTTTTTTTTACTTCAGCTGAAGCATGATATACGCTGCTCCAGCCTTTTGCCTTTACTCTGTATTTATCTCTCTGCTTCAAATGTGTTTCTTGTAAACAACATATTGTAGGATTACAGTTTTTAATCCACTCTTCTGTCTGCTTCTGTTTTGTGGAAGGGTTCATCCCATTCATCACAGTTGTGATTGCTATGTCTTTCTCTACTATCTATTTTCTCTCCTGCTTATGCTTTTTTCTATCCTTTCTCCCTTTCTCTCCTCACCAGTATTTTGCTTCTGACCACCACCTCCCTCAATCTGCTCTCCTTCTATCAGCCCCCCTCTTTTATTTCCCCTTTCCCCTACTACTTCTTCCCTCCATTTTATCCACTGCCTCGCTTTTCTTTTCCCTTTCTCCTCCTACTTTCTGTAGGATCTTTGAGCCAAATCCAATGAAAGTAAGGTTCACACAGTGTTCATCTCCCTCTCTTCTTTCCCTCTACTGTATTAGGTCTTTGCACCTCTTCCTGTGATGCAGTTTACCATTTTCTGCCTCCTTTTCCTCTTCTCCCAGTACAATCCTTTTTTCACCTCTTAATTTTTTATCATCAAATCAAAGTCAACTTATACCCACACCATCTGTCTATGTATATCACTTTTAAATACTATAATAAAGATACAGTTCTCAAGAGTTATAAGTATCGTCTTCCCATGTAGGGTTGTAAACAGTTCAACCTTATTGAATAACATCTTTTTTTTTTCCATTTCCTGATTACCTTTTTATGCTTTTCTTGAGTCTTCTATTTTAAGATTGAATTTTCTATTCAGTTCTGGTTTTTTATCAGGAATGATTAAAAGTTCCATATTCCATCGAATATCCATCTTTTCCCCTGAAAGATTATACTCAATCTTGCTGGATAGTTGATTCTTGGTTGAAATTCAGGCTCCTTTGCCTTCTAGAATATCATATCCCGGGCCCTCCAGTCTTTTTAATATAGAAGCTGCTAGGTCTTGCGTAATCCAGACTGTGGTTCGACGATATTTAGACAATGGTTCCACGATATTTAAATAGTTTTTTTCTGGCTGCTTGAACTATTTTCTCCTTGACCTGATAATTCTGGAATTTAGCTACAACCTACAACACAATATTTCATTTTGGGATTTCTTTCAAGAGGTGATTGGTAAATTCTTTAAATGACTGTGTTGCCCTCTGGTTCAAGGACCTAAGGACCTTGATAATTTCTTGAAAAATGCTGTCCAGGCTCTTTTTTCATTGTGGCTTTCTGGTAGTCCAATAATTCTTAAATGATCTTTCCTGAACTTATTTTCCAGGTCAGTTGTCTTTACAATGAGGTATTTTACATTTTCTTCTATTTTTTCATTCTTTTGATTTTGTTTGACTGATTTTTGATTTCTTATACAGTCATTAGATTCCATTTGCCCAATTTTAATTTTTAAGAAATTATTTTCTTCAGTTAGCTTTTGTACCTCCTTTTCCATTTGGTCAATTTTACTTTTTAAGGAGTTATTCAGTCAATTTTTGTCCTTCCTTTTGTAAGCTATTGACTCTCTTGTATACTTCTCATTTCTTTTCCCAATTTTTCTTCTAGCTCTCTTATTTGACTTTTAAAATCCTTATTGACCTCTTCTAAGAAGGCTTTTTGGGCTTGAGACCAATTCATATTCCCCTTTGGGGTTTCAGATGTGGGTATATTGACAGGGTTTCCTCTTCTGAGTTTGTATTTTGATCTTCCCTGTCATCATGAAAGTTCTCTGTGGTCAAGATGCTTTTTTGCTCGTGTTGTTTGCTTGTTTCCTGGCTTTTAAAGTTGAGCTCTCTTGCTGGAGCACAGGGGGTGCTATCCCAAGCTTCTTGTGCTGAGGTCCATGGGCCTCAGGTGATAAAAATGTTTTTGAAAACACTTTTGAGATGCTAAGAATACAATTCCACAAGTTTTCCATAGGGATTTTGGCATTTAAGGTTCTTATATTAACATAAGAATCTAAATAATGCTTTGTTCAAAGGAAAAAAAAAGCTTAGTTCTCAAAAAGTAGCCTTGAGTACCCAGGTGAGATTTGTAATGGATCCACTGTACATTTTTTAAACCTTTTCTAAAAGCACTCAGGAGCTCAAGAGTAATAGTAGAAATAAGCTAGGTTTGGGGATTATTGCAACAGGCAAGGAAAAACATGGCTTTCAAGGTTCTATAAAGAGACATTAGTGTTAAAATGATTAATCATTGGGTGTGTGAGAATCTGAGAATCTCTTAGGAATGAAGCCTCCTCAGGGAGTTAATAGCTTCTTGTTCTGTTGAAACACTTGCAGCTGGTTCACCTTGTAAAGAAACATGCTTTTCAGCACATCTGGTACTTTATCAGACCTCCTCCTCCCTTTCTAACACTATTTACTCTAAAAAGAAAAAGAAAACCACCTGCTTTTCTCTATCTCCAGGCAAGTGGTAAAAGCGTCTTTGTTCTTTGTTGCTGGGGTAGATTGCCACGAATAGATTGTACCCTCAGAGCTTGCATTAATGAGCCCTGAGGAGGGGGCTGGGAAAGGGGATTGTCCTAGGACCTATATAACCTGTTGATCTGAACACACCTCCACTCTCTTTGGTCAGCGCCAATTTTTTGGTGTTCTGAGGGAGCCCTTTCTCAAGAAAGCTAATACATGAGTTTTTCTTTTTGCTAATATATCTGAGTCTCCAATTCATTGATAAGGGTCTCTGTACCCCACACAGGTACAAGTTGGATAAGGAAACACAACTAAGTGATAGGATGGTAGATTGGGAAAATAGGAAGAGGTAGAGAAAAGTCAAGTCAGGATGATAGGGGGAAAAAAAGCAATTTTAGTAGGTATGAGGTACCAGGAGAGGTGGAAAGTAAGAAGGTTGTGATAAAGAAAACAACTACAATATTAAAATCTTAGAGATGAGAAAGTTACTAATGATGATGGGAACCATAACATGAGTGTAATTGATTGAATAATAAAAGAGACAATGAGCTTTGTAGTGGAGTAAATCTAGGACCTGTGAAAACACCGTCAGGGGCAGCTAGGTGGTGCAGTGGATAGAGCACTGGTCTTGAAGTCAGGAGGACCTGAGTTCAAATTTGACCTCAGACCAAACACTTACTAGCTGTGTGACTCTGAGCAGGTCACTTAACCCTAATTGCCTTTAAAAAAAAAAAAAAGAAAAGAAAACACTGTCAGATAATTGGCGTTGCCTATTGAAATCACTGGTGTTGATGTTGGGGAAGTGGCAGTGGTATACTAGTAAAGGGAACTAATTGCCTTTAATGAATTCTGGTCACTTAGCCAAGGAGAACAACATTCTAAGGTACTAAAAGAACAGCTAGAAATTAAGAAGTTATTGCTAACATGTTTTCCATTACCTTTGAAAACCTGTGGAGAAATGGAGAGGTGCAGAACTTGGTGAAATCAAATGAAACTATTTGTATCATGTTATTAAAGTTACATATTACCTATCTTTATGTAATATTTAATGTTATATCTTAATTACATAATATATTATTACATGATAATTATATGTATCATAATATTCTGTATATAGTTATATATTCAAGTAATTATAAGTATAATTATATGTTATATATAATTGATATAATGTCATATCTTTTTCTTTTCTGTTAGTAATCAATAAACTACATAAGTGGAAAAAGGCTTACTTACTATCAGTCTAAATCGCAATATCAGACTGCTGACTATTTTCTGGGAATGTACTTCACAGGGGCTGAGTGAGTATCGTTTGGGAAATGTTCCTTATGTCGAAATAGACTCGGGGAGGATAGCTGCCGTAGCAAGCAACTGGCTAAATTCATACCTAAGCTTAGTTAATTAGCAACTTCAGTCAGTAGTGGGACAAGCCATTCTCTCAGCCACCCAAGAAGGGTAAACTTGATTTAGGCAGAAGTAGTGTGTCACCGGCAGGTTCTGCTTTGCTACTTCAGCTGCCAAAGACAATCCCCAAAGATTACACTCTCCAAATCTATGATCTAGTGCCCGTCTCTTTGCCCCCCCCCAAGTGCTCCTTAGAAAATTAGGCAAGGAAGCCTCTGTTCCCATACCCACGGAGTGCCCCCTGAAAGTGGCAGCTACTCAGTACAAATGCTGCCATGTAAGGGGGATGTGCTAGCATTCCCTAGCACCTTCTTGTCAGCATGATAGAGAAGATCTGGAGAATCGGCTGACAGACTGCATCTTCACTTTAGCTTCTCCCCTCAGTTCAAAACAGAGGGAGATGAAGAAGTAGATGAGGAAGAAATGAAAGATAAGATACATTCCCACCCCCACTCCCATTTCCTGGACCAAGCTTTCACTGTCACCACTAAAAGGAGAGTTAGGAAAAGGGGCTACAAGGAGGAGAGTAAGGAAGGATCAGAATTGCCACCCAGGAGGACGAGTAATAGAAGTTACAGGCTGGGCAACCCAGACTCCATCTGACTTCTGGGTTGACTTTTGCAATCTTACTTCCTGCTATTGTTACCTTATGCTTAGTTATTTGTAGGCTTACACTGTACTAACTGAGAGGAGGAGTTTGGGATGAACATAGGGATTAGAACAAAATACAATTTCAACACATTTTTTATTAGAAATTTCTAGGTCACAAAGGAGAACATCACACTATTATAGTTTTGCTTTCTATTTCAACACGTATGTCATTCATTTCTCTAAGTATTTAGATGCTGCACTCTTTAGTGCATATGTTAAGTATTGATATTCTTTGCCGATAATACCTCTCAGTGTTTTCCTGCTTATCTCCCTAAATCAAGTTTATTTTTGCTCCTGCCTTATTTGAGATCTTGTTAGTTACCCTGCCGTTTTTATTTCTGCTAATACATAATAGATTTTGTTCCAGTCCCTCTCTTTTCTCCCTGCCTCATTTACAGGTTCATATTCTTCTTTCCTTTTATCCACTTCTTCATTATCCTTCTCTAATTTTAAGATTTGTTATTGTTTTTTGTTTATGCCTAATCCCTGTCTAAATACACCCTCCCTCTTATACTCTCTTCCTGCTCCCTCTTGTTTCCCTATTGGGTTGAATGTATTTTTATACTAAACCTTGTGTGTGTTCTACCATCTGTTCACCAGTACAGATGAAAGGGAGGTTCAAGTGACTCTGGTTCCCCCCTCCTCACTCATTCCACATTTTTATAAACATATTTGTGTATCCCAGTTAGGTGAAATAAGTTCTTTAACACTTATCCCTTTTTTCCCCCTAGGAACTTTTATTTCCCCCTTTTTCCCTTTCTTCTTTCAAGATCATTAAAACATAACAAAATCATTCCCAGATCCTCTGTATTATTTTATTCTCTCCATAACCACAATGACATCACAGTTTTGAGAAGACCCTTGTCAAGGGGCGGAGCCAAGATGGCAGAGGGAAAGCAGTGACTTGCTAGAGCTATCCCCCAAACCCCTCCAAATACCTACAAAAAATGGCTCTAAATAAATTCTAAAGCAGCAGAACCCACAAAAACCCAAAGTAAAACAAATTTCCAGCCCAAGACAACCTGGATGGCTGATCGGAAAGGTATATTGCGCTGGGCTGGGAGAGGAGCGCAGTTTGGCTTGGGCACGCAGGCCACAGCAACCCTGGAGCAGGCCTCAGAGGACTGAATCACGGGCAGCTGTGGCAGTTTCCAGACTTCTCAACCCACAAACGCCAAAAACAACTTAGAAGGTCAGTGGGAAAAGTCTGTGAGCTGCGATGAGAGAAAAGCTAGGTCTCAGCCACCTCGAGGGCAGCAGCTGCCTTCTGAGCTTCAGGCCCACAGATTGAGGGGGAATCAAGTGGCAGATCAGAGGGGGATTGCAAGGATCTTTTTGCCAGGGCTGAGGCAGGAATCTCTTGCTTTACAGGTGCTTGGATCTGGGTCACAGTTCTGAGGGGTGGTCCTGGGGTGAGGAGGAGCACTGGCATGGTGGAGCTTGTTGTGGCTGTGGAGAGGAAACACCTCGCCCCTTAGCACCTTGGAAGAACTGACACTTTTCAGGTCCCTGGAACTATCTCTGAAAACAGCTGTACAAACCCCCCAAGCTTGGGACTGTACATTCTCCACATTGGAAACAGACTCTTACCTTAACAGAATTTAAAACTCAAGTAATTGGTTGGGATCATGAACAAGCAGCGTAAAAAGAGTCAGACTATATTATCTTAACTTTGGTGACAGAGAAGATCAAAACATACAACCAGAAGAAGAAAACAAAGTCAAAGCTCCTACATCTGAAACTTCCAAGAAAAATTTGAATCAGTCCCAGGTCTTGGAAGAGCTCAAAAGGGATTTTGAGAATCAAATAAGAGAAGTAGAGGAAAAACGGGGAAGAGAAATGAGAGTGATGCAAGAAAATCATGAAAAGCAAGTTAACAGCTTGCTAAAGGAGACCTAAAAAAATACTGAAGAAAATAACACCTTAAAAAATAGCCTAACCCAAATGGCAAAAGAGGTCCAAAAAGCCAATGAAGAAAAGAATGCCCTAAAGAGCAAAATTGGACAAATGGAAAAAGAAGTCCAAAAGATTACTGAAGAAAATACTTCCTTAAAAATTAGAATAGAGCAATTGGAAGCTAGTGACTTTATGAGAAATCAAGACACTGTAAAACAAATCCAAAAAAAATGAAAAATTAGAAAACAATGTGAAATATCTCATTGGAAAAACAACTGACCTGGAAAACAGATCCAGGAGAGAGAATTTTAAAATTATTGGACTATCTGAAAGCCATGATCAAAAAAAGAGCCTAGACATCATCTTTCAAGAAATTATCCAGGAAAACTGCCCTGATATTTTAGAACCAGAGGGCAAGATAGAAATTGAAAGAATCCACCCATCTTCTCCTGAAAGAGATTCCTCAAAGGAAAACTCCTAGTAATATTGTAGCCAAATTCCAGAGTTCCCAGGTCAAGGAGAAAGTATTAAAAGCAGCCAGAAAGAAACACAATCAGGATAACACAAGATTTAGCTGCTTCTACATTAAGGGACTGCAGGGCATGGAATATAATACTCCAGAGGGCAAAGGAGATAGGATTACAACCAAGAATCACCTACCCAGCAAAACTGAGTATAATCTTGCAGGGGAAAAAATGGTCATTCAGTGAAATAGAGGACTTTCAAGCATGCTTGATGAAAAGACCAGAGCTGAATAGAAAATTTGACTTTCCAATACAAGACTCGAGTGGAACATGAAGAAATAAACAGGAAAGAGAAAATCATAAGAGACTTATTAAGGTTGAACTGTGTACATTCCTGCATGGAAAGATGATATTTGTAACTCATGAGACCTTTATCAGTATTAGGTAGTTGAAGGGAAAAAATTATATGTATGTATATATATATAGATAGATAGATAGATAGATAGATAGATGGATAGATAGAGAGCACAGGGTGAGTTGAAGATGAAGGGGTCATATCTGGAGAATAAAATTAAGGGGTGAAAGAGAATTATACTAGGAGAAGGAGAAAGGGAAAGTTAGAATGGGGTAAATTATCTCACAAAAAAGCAGAAAAGAAAAGGCTCTTACAGTGGAGGGGAACTGGGGGTAAGGTAAGAGGAAATGAGTGAATCTTATTCTTGTAGGATTTGACTTAAGGAGGGTATAACATACTCAATTGGGTATGGAAATCTGTCTTACCCTACAGGAAAATAGGAGGGGAAGGGGACTAGAGAATAGGGGGATGACAGAAAGGAGGGCAGATTGGGAGGGTAATCAGAAGCAAATACTTCTGAGGAGGGACAGGGTCAAAAGAAAGAATGGAATAAATGGGGGGGAGGGATAGGATTAAGGGAAATAGAGTTAAATTTTCACAGTATGTCTTCTATGGAAGTGTTTTGCATAACTGCACATGTGTAGCCTATATTGAGTTGCTTGCCTTTTCAATGAGGGTGGGTGGGGAGGGAGGAAGGGAGAAAATTTGGAACCCAAAGTTTTAGAAACATATGTTTAAAAAAAATGTTTTCACATGCAACTGGGAAATAAGAAATACAGGAAATGGGGTACAGAAATCTATCCTGCCCTACAGGAAAATAGAAGGGGAAGTGGGGGGGAGAGATAGCAGGGAATGCAGACTAGGGGAAGGGGTATTCAGAAGAATGCATGCCATCTTGGGGTGGGGGGAGGGGTGAGATGGGGTAAAAATTTGGAACTCAATCTTGTAGAAGTAAATGTTGAAAACTAAAAAGAAAAAAAAAAGAGAAGACCCTTGTCATCTCCCCATATCTTTGAATGTAAACTATTCGCTTTTATAAGCCCCTTCTGATAAGTCACTTAGATTTACCTTTTTATGTTTCTCTTGACTCCTTTGATTATATTTTGAAGTTTTTATTCCTCTGATTTTTCAAAAAGTTTGCTTAAATGTTCTCTATGTAATTGAAGTTCTATTCCTCCCTACTTCCATAGGATTAGAATAGGTTTTGTTGGTAACTTACTTTTAGTTGTGTGTGTGTACATTCACAAACACACACGTTTCTGCCTGGTTATGTTATTTTTTTATTTTATGGTGGAGTTCCAGATTTTGGCAGTGACACTCCTGAGAGTTCTCATTTTGAGGATTCTTTCAGGAGGTGATTGGTGGATTCTTTCTGTTATAACTTTGCTCTTTTGTTTTAATATCTCAGGAAATTTTCTTTCATAATTTCTTGAATTATGATATACAAGCTCTTTTGTTTGATTATTATTTTCAAGTAGTCCAATATTTCTTAGATTATCTTGCCTTGATTAGTTTTTCCGGTCAGTTGTTTTTAAATAAAATTCTTTATATTTTATTTACTTTTTTTCATTTTTTTAATTTCATCTTAATTTTTTTATTGTTTCCTTGAGTCATTCCCTTTAATTTTTAGCGGATCTGTATTTTAGATAAGTTTTTTAAAATCTCGTGTGTTAAGCTCTTAATTTTCTTTGTAGGTGTCATATCCACATCTCCAAGGGCTTTTCTAATTTCTTCTTCATTGCTCTCATTTAGTTTATAATATTTTTTTAACTCTAGCATCATTTCTTCTGGGAATTCTAAAAATCTTTTTCTTTGAGAATTTTCTTATGGGTATTTTCTTTCAGGTATTTTAAAGTGTCAGCCTGAAATAAAGAAGACTGCCAAAACAAAACAAAAAAAAAAAATACAAAACTAGGGTCTTTTAATCAAGGCAAGGGAATTGCAAATCAGGCACAGTGTAGCACCAAGTACTGGAGTGTCCAAGCGGGGCAGAGGAGGCAGGGTTTAAATAGCAACAGGGAGGGAGTCTCAGGGAAGGCATAGCCTTGAGAATCTGTTACATAAGTTGTTTTGCATAACCACTGAAAGTCCATAGAGAAGGCTGATGTGTTTTGGAGAGGGAGAGATGGGGTTTGACATCTAGTCAGAACAAGCAGGCTTGGCCTCCAGGTGCCCCAACTGTGAAACCAGTTTGGACCTGCTCTAATCATGGGGTCAGTTGGGATGAAAGTCAGGTAGCTCTTTCTGATGTCTAAATTCAATGGAAGTTATTCTCCTCTACTGGGTTTGTGTCCTGGGTATCCTTGGTGTCATACTAGGTCTTTTTTGTTTGTTTAATCATTCTTAGTGCTGAGGCCCTGCTTCTTAGCTAGGGGTCAATTCTCAGATTCTACTTCCCCAACCCTGACCCTGCTATGTAAGAAACAAGTGCCTCACCAAGAACTCCACGAAGCTGTTGGTGAACCAGGAAAGACTTTTATTAACATTCTTGCAAGAGCAGGTGCCCAACAAGTAGGCACACACATTAAGACAAATACACCGCTTTTTATTTCCTATTCCCAATTTGCATTTCCCTCCCGTTTCCCCATTGGTTGGGTGCCATAGGGTTTACAGCTTATCCAGAGTGCCTAAATCTCCAACGTGAGTCTCTGCCCCCTATTTACATCTCCCATTCCCCACATTTGGCGCCCCCTTCCTCTTATTTTCTTTATACCTTATTTGGTCATAGTTCCCCATAACTGTAACCATAAGCACACATGTTGGACTGCAAAACCAATTTCAACCAGTTTTAACCGGGCCAGTTCCACTACATGTTCTCAAGTGTACTGTCATGTGGGCATCCACACCCTGATGAGTGATATGCAGAAGCAACATCCCCAACCACATTTTCTGCAATCCCCCCTTTTCTTTTTATTTACTCATTGTTGTGTCTGCATCTCATTTCATTATGCCATAAGAAGATTCTAGTTTTGATAACATTATTTCACTTGTCATAATTCGTGTTCACCTCAGTCTCTTTGTCTAGTAGGAATAGATTATTTGGTCGAGTGTTTGTGGGTATTTGTTTTGCTACTGCTGTTTTGATTAATCTCTGTACCAACCCCCTTACACAAGGTTTATGCAACAGTCTACAGCTGTCAATACCCCAGCAACTACTATTAAGGAGGTCGAGATAGAGACTGTCATTCCCTTCCACTTGCCAAACCATGATTCTAACTATCCCATCAATCAATTATCAATCCCAGAGTTCCCTGCCAATTCTTCAGCTCAAGTGGTTAGACCTTGCAATGGCTTAGTAATGATTCTTTCTGGGGCTATGTTGTTGCTAATAAAGGTACAACATCCTTCTGCTAAGAAGACACATACTCCTCCATTCTTGGCTAATATTGTATCCAAGGCCATTCTGTTTTCCCATGCCATTTGACTCATGGCATCTAGTTGATTGCCTATTCCCCTAACTGCATACCTGGTGTAATTAATACATCTCTGCTGGTTATAATAAATATAATTAATCCAACCTACATTTTTATTAAGGGTTACCCACCAAAACAGGAAAGATTCAAATCTCAGTGCTATCAGATTTCTAGCCTTAAACTTGTACGGAACTCCCCTCAGAACCCTGATAGCATTGAGATAAACTCTATTGTCAAATGAGTTAGCTGGTGCGTTCCTTCTTTCTTTTTTCTATTCTTAGCCACATTCTTTTCCTCAATGACAGTGTAAATGGTATAGCTAATTGTACCATTGCACGTGTGCCTCCCCAATTTGGGGAAAGTATAGATCTCAAGGTTTTGCCTTGTAGTGTTACCACAGGTCTGCTCTGGGGATGCTCACAGCAGAGTAGTTTCCTGATTCATCCTCAGTAACGTTCCACATATCTGTGCACATCTCCAGTTCTCCCAGATCACTGGTAGCATTCACACCTTGTCATGAGAGACAATCTGTGTGGTTTCCAGTCGCTGTGGAGAAGGCAGGAGGTATCTTGATATCTTTGTTCCATGGAGTTGGGAATAGTAGTGCGAGGGATTTAGAGGTATCGTTTCCCCATGCAGTTTTATCCTTATATAGTGTGATCATACACCTCATCCCTTGTTTGTCCTTGGTCTATCCCGAAGGGAAAGGGACTATCTAGGCTGTTGGTTGGCCTGAGGCACAGGCATAACCATTGCTTTTATTTAGCTCTTAACAGTAAATTTTACCCATTCTACCCAGGCATTTGCGTCCCCATATGCTGTTTCTATCTCTGTTGTCTGTCTTAAGTCCTTTACTTCGATTACCTTCACAATCTTAGGATCATTCAGGGGTTTCCATTCCTCGACTGGGGGCGCTGTGGTTGCATTAGAGCTTTCCTGTATCTCAGGTTTCCAGACTGCTATTCTAAATCTTACTACTAGATCTCAACCTGTCATGTTTATTCCAAACCCATAGGTCCCATTCACTTCCCAATCTGCATTTTTTATAACTAAAATTATGGAATTACATTTTAACTCTTGATAATTCGGTCTGGCTTCTCCCTTGAACATGTTCAATTTTGATTTTAGTCATTTTCCTTTTGAACATGGGGCAGTCCATCACTCATAAGCTGTGGTAAACCAAACATCATTCCAGCTCAAACAAGGGATTTATCTTATAGGTCCGCAGGCTAAAATATCCCGTGGTAACAGGTCTTGTTTCTGGACACAAGTGCTTATAATTACTTAATTGTCTTTGACTATTTAAGTCTCCATGTTCTATAATTTGACATGCATCAAACTGAAGTGTTTGTGTGATAGCTTCTTGGGTGATATTTATCCAAATTTTAATGGGGTACTCCACTTCCTCAATCCAATCATCCTGACCATGTAAATCCACTGCATTGGCCGGTGGAGTTTCCCACAATAGCAGTTCTCCCCAAAGGATTAATAAACCCCTCATCTGTCCTCAGTTTTCCACAGAACCTTTCCTTATCGATACAACAAATGAATATTATTTTTACAAAGATCAAAAACAAAATTCCAGCAGCTAACGTCCCCCCAGAGTACATTCCCCAGTTTTACTTTTGCTTTATGTCTTTTTAACCTTAGCTTCAAGGGATCTTTGGTTGGATGTGTACTCCACTGTTCAGGTTTTACAGGACAGACTTCCCCTGGTCCCTTGATCCTAGTATAGTGAGTCCAACCTTTTGCAGCTCTCCAGACTGCTGTTTCTGTGGTCAGGAGCACCTGATAGGGCCCTTCCCAATTGCGGTCTCTCTCCAGGATTTGACTAAGATCCAATTTCCTGGTTGTATATTATACACTGCAAACTTAAGAGGTGGCATCTGGGCAAGTAGTCCTTTCTTCTTCCTAAGATGGGATAGAGAGGAAGACAACATCAATATCCTTTGTTTCTATTGTTGATGTATCTCCAGTCCCCCCATATAAGGTAAACCAAACAACATCTCATAGGGTGTTAGTCCTAAGTCCCTTCTTGGGGCTGTTTTAATTCTCAACAGGGCAATGGGCATACATTTAGTCCATGGGAGCTTAGTTTCTAGCACTAATTTAGACAGATTTTTTTTAATGTCTAATTCATATGTTCAACCTGTCCTGACGAAGGAGGATGCCAGGGGGTATGAAAATTCCAGGACACTCCTAAACTTTCCATTATTCTTTCTAATACCTTGGAGGTGGAGTGGCTATCATTATCTGAATCTATACTTTCCACTAAACCATATCAGGGAATAATTTGTTTTAAAATTATCTTGGAGACCCCCTGCAGCTGTAGCTGTCACCATCGGACAGGCCTCAACCCATCCTATTAAGTGATCGACCGCTACCAGTACATATTTTAGCCTGCCCACCATTGGCATCTTGGTAAAATCTACCTGGATGCTCTGAAAATGTTGAAGGTCTGGTTCCTGTGCTCTTGGGGTTTGTTTCCTTATACTTTCTTCTTCACTTTTTTGCAAATTACACACTCTTCACAGACTTGTTTAAGCTACTGTGTATATTCCTACACATCCATGTTTCCTCAGCACTAGGTCACACGTTGCTTGAACTCCCCAATGACTCCCCTGGTGTAGGATGGATAGGAGTTCTCTCACAATTTGTTTGTTTAGCATTTCTCTTCTTCCTGGTAATAACCATTGACCTTCTTCTGTCTTTACTGCCCTGAGTTCAGTCAATCCCTTTTCTTTTTGTTTAGTAATTTTTGGGACTGCCTTTGGGTCAGGAAGTGAAGGAACTAAGACATATATTTCTTTGAGCTAAGGGTTTAGGGCAGCTTCTTTCGCCATTTCATCAGCCAATCTGTTTCCTTTTGCCTCAAGTGTATTCCCTTTTTAGTGTCAAATGGACCACTGCGACTTCATTTGGCAATAGCAAGTTTGCTAATAGTTGCTTTACTAATTTGCCATGTACTAGTTCCTTCTCTTTGCTATTGATTAATCCTCTTTCATACCAAATTTTCCCAAAAGTGTGTACTACCCCATAAGCGTATTTGGAGTCAGTGTAAATGGTTCCCTGTGTTTGAGCCAGCAGTTTTAATGCTTGATTTAGTGCATATAGCTCATGTTTGTGTTGACCATGTGTTTGGTAATCTATCTGCCTCTTTCAGTGAATTGTTATTCCCATCGATTATGGCATAAGCATTGTGTCTTTTCCCATTTATCGCCCTAGATGACCCATCAATAAATGGACAGTGTCCCTTGTGAAGAGGGACATCTCTCAATTTTGGATGTACCCATGTTTGGTATTCAATGATATCTAGATAACTGGGTTCTAAATCCTCACCTCTAGTCCCCCCTTCCCACAAGAAGGTACTTGGATTTAGACAGAAGTTGATAGTAATCACCAGGTCATCCATTTACATCAAAATTGCCTCATATTTGAGAATTCGGGAATCAGTTATTATCATCTCCAAGCTTTTTGGCTCAAAATCGTCCTGATCTTGTGGGAAGTGCTTACCACCAGGGATCCTCCAAAGGTTAGTTTTCTACTTTCTTCCACCAAAATAGCAGTGGCAGTTGCTCCTGGACACACTCCGGCCAGCCTAGTGAGACAGGGTCTAATACTTTTGACAGAAAGGCCACTGGTCATCTTTTTCCTCCCCAGTTCTGAGTCAGAACCCCCAGTGCCACTCCCTTGTCCACCACTGCAAATAAATGAAATGATTTGTCTAGGGAAGGGAGTGCCAATATGGGGCCTGAATCAGAGCTTGTTTTAATTCCTCAACTGAGTCTTTCTCTTCTTGTGTCCAGTGGAGTATATTTGGCTCTTCTAGTGATTTGAGATATAACCCCTTAGTTTTCTGAGTGTAGGAATCAATCCATAAACTATAATAACTGATCAGGCAGAAATTCCTAAAATCATTTTTATTCTTTGGAAGGGGTGGCTTGACAATTCCCTTAATTCTCTCTGGATTTATTCTTCTTTAGTCTTTCACTTAATGAAGTGACCCAAATAACTTACTTCCTTCTCCACATACTGCAGTTTACCTTCGGATACTCTTAGTCCGAGTTCCCCCAGAAAGTTTAATAAGGCATTAGTGTCATCTACTACCTCTCCTCTTTCTCCCTGAGATTAGTAAATTATCTACAAACTTTAACAAAGTAGTCCCTGAGGGAAGTTTGAATTTCTCTAGCACTTGCTCTAATGCTTGGCCAAATAGGTTAGGGGATTCTGTGAAGCCCTAGGGAAGGACTCCTCCACCAAAATTGCTGTTTCTATCTGTTGAAGGGTTTTTCCCATTCAAAGGTAAACTGTCTCTACTATCCTAGGCCAATGGGCAAGCCCAGAAGGCAACCTTTAAATCAACTACACTAAACCATCTGTGATCAAAGGGGATCTTACTGAGAAGAATGTAAGGGTTGGGTACAACTGGATGTCTTATTTAGACAGTTTTGTAGAGGGCCCTCAGATCTTGGAGCGCATTGTATGTCCCATCAGGTTTCTGCACTGGCAGAATGGGGGTGTTAAAAGAGGACATACATGGTTCTAGGAGCCCATCTTTAATCAGGCTATTTATAACTTGTTTCAGTCCATTATGTGTTTCAAGTGGAATAGGGTATTATTTTAGACATGCTACCTCCCCCTTTTTCTTGAGTGTAATACTAAGGGGAGAGATTCTCAATCCCCCTGTTTCTCTCCTTCACCTGAGTGGTATACATGATCCCTGCCCTTTTTCTTTTCTTTAGTTGTATAAACAGAAATTCCTGAGCTATGGTGTATTCTATTCATCTCATCCTCTAGCTACACGACCTTGGGTAGTTGACCGAAGCCATAAAGCCTCAAAAGGGAGGGGAACCTGTTGCAGTTACTGTACTCCTTTGTTCTCTTCCTTGCTGGGGAAGTTTTACTCGAATAGATTGTGCCCCTGAGGCTCAGCCAATGGGCCAAAGGGAGGGGGTTAGGGTGGGCTATTGTGCTGGGGTGTATATAAACCTATTTTATTTTTTTGTTTTTTGTTTTTAGGCAATTGGGGTTAAGTGACTTGCCCAGGGTCACACAGCTAGTGAGTGTCAGGTGTTTGGTCTGAGGCTGGATTTGAACTCAGGTCTTCCTGACTTCAGGGCCAGTGCTCTATCCACTATCTTGCACTCTCTGGCTGACGCCACTTTGGGCAACACAGGGGTGTCCTTTCTCGAGAAAGCCAATAAAGCAACTTTCCTTTTTGCAATTCTTGTCAAGACTCCAATTCAAATTTGGGTAGGTGGTCTTTTGTCCCACACAATCCAAACTTTTGGATCTATTTGTTTTTCATCTTCATCCGTAAAGGATATAAAGTAATTGTTCCTATATTCACTCATTACCCAGTCTGAGGGTAGTTTCAAATATAAGACTGGGAACCCTTCCCCTTTAATTCGTGAAACTATCAAACTTTGGCTAGAAGCTTTTACTCCCTCTGGTATAAAATGAGGATCTGGCATCCCCAGTGTCCACCAGGAAAGCAGTTTCCTCCTCTAGTGTTCCCACCTTTAAATTTATCAAGTTTTCCTGGTGGGACCTGGAGTTAAGGAACCCTGACCTCTCTAATCATCTTCATCAAAAGACATGAGGGGAATTACTTTTTCTTCCCTTTTTAATTCCCGGCACTCACGCTTGAAATGAACAGATTTCCCACATTGATAGCATCCCTCAGGGGTCAGAGGGATAAGCCATGTTCAGCCCTGTCCTGGCCTGCTTCTTCCTCCTAGTCCTCCTCTCCTCCTTCATCTTATTTTAACCAACGTTTCCGTTTGCCTTCCTTACACTGGTTCTATTCTCTTTTTCATCATCTCATCAACTGTCGTCGTCATTATTTTTGCCTTCTGTCTCTGTTTTTCCTCTGTCCTTTTTACAAATACTTTTTGTGACTCTCAATTTCTCTAGGGGTTTTTCACTCCACCCATCCAGTTTTTGAATCTTTTCCTAATACCTGGCCAAGCTTTGGTAACAAAATGGACCTTCAACAGACCTCGGGCCACCGGGTCTTCAGGGTCCGTGCCAGAATACTTTCTCATTTGATCCTTTAGTCTTTGTAGAAATGCCAAATGAGTTTCATCCTTCTTGTATTTCAAAGGCTTTTGAAAAGTTTTGGGACTTAGGGGAAGCATCCTTTATACCTTTAATTATTAGATCTCTCAAATCTCTCATGTGTCCTCTGTCCCCTGGATTATTATTATCCCAGTTGGGGTCAATATTTGTAAATTTTTGTTCAGCTGCCATCACCCCCTGACCTAGAGGGTGTTGTCTTTCCCATGCCCTCATAGCTTCCCTACTAATTGTGAGAAACATTAACAGTTAGGTTTCCATAGGTTTGATAGGAACACAGGACAGGGGGAGATTAGGTTCTTGATTTATTGGTTTATTAATTTATTGGTTTACACAAAATGTGCAAACAGAAGAGATTGGTTTTCACAGATTCTATAGGAAATAATAGATATTGTACTGTAAACACAGATGGCACAAGGAGCGTGCAGGAATGTTGGGACAAGTTGGGGATTAAAACCAACAAATCCTATATAACCATTAGCTCTACTTCTGTATTTGTGTGTGAGTTCCATGAAGGAATCTGCACACCTTTCTCTCATGAGAATCATCAAATAAAGGTATCTCTTCTTTCACTCTAAAAATTGTGATTGCATAATTACCCAATTAACTCTTGTTTGAGGAATTCACCAAGCCCAGTCTTGGGCTGAATTCCAAATTGAGTCTGGGGTTTTTATAACATTATCATGTCTCTTCTGTGAACAAAATGTTCATAATGGCCATCATCCAAGGCCATGTATAAAAATTCTATCCCAAGAACTGGTCTAGTTGTTCAGACAGCCCTATGGGATCCTCGGTAAGAGACTTAGCTCCTTTTTTGAAATTTCTCACCTCTGTACTAATGAGGGGTGCATTTACAAACCAGTTTTAACCTATTTTAACTGGGCCAGTTCCAGTTCATGTTCTCAAGTATGCTATCACCTAGGCATCCACACCCTGATGAGTGACATGCAGAAGCAAAGTCCCCAACTACATTTTCTACAATTGCCCACAAAAGATTGGGACCAAAGTAACTTTGCTGAGGCCCTTCTCTTGGCCCCAGGGGCTGAAATAGCCCTTCCTTTAGAGATCCCACCTCATTGAGGGGTGTTTTTCCCCCCTCCACTAATCTAGTGGAGTTCAAGGTCTCTCTTCCTCTGGGGTATTATTTGATTTATGCCCTTTTCTTTACTCTGGGGGCCTTTTCTTTACCCAGGAGCTGAGTTCAGGGTCTCCTGTCTTCCATGTGTGAGGGATGAGTGAAGTCTACTCAAGGGTTAAGGAATAGGGGGGAACAAATGACTTGAAATTAACATGACCATCTGCTTGTTGAGCAAATGTTTGCCTCAGGTGGCATCCCAGCACGTCCTGCTATCTAAGTCGCAGACATCTTGCTCTGCTTGACCTTTTTTCCCTTTCGCACCCTGACGTTGTAAGCGAAAGAATATTGTAAAACTCTGTATCTGGACAAAGCAGGCAGGATCCTTTAGAATAGATTGTGCACCCTACTGACTAATCAGGAGTAGGGGCAGTGTAGATAATGGAAGGGGTGCAGGGTCTCAAAACTGTATATAATCTTTGTTCTCTGTAACTTGCGTGTGCTCCTTCCCTTGCTATTCTGGGTGTTGTGGAGGCTGCACTTTCTCTGCTTTTCTAAGATAGTCTCTGAATTCAACTACAGTGTTGTTGCACACACATGGATAGAAGTCTGGCCCATGAAATCAGCCAGCCAGAGCATCATTAGTCACTTGATGTGTGCCAGGCACTGTGCTAAGACAATCCCTACCTTCAGAGAGTTTGTATTCTAATAGAGGAAGACAATAGATTTAAGGGAAATGCAGAGAGTAGATAAAGTGTCTGTATGGGGTGGAGGCAGAAAAGTCAAGAGAAGAGAGCATAGCTGGCCTGACTCCCCTAAATGTAGGTTCTAAAAAGTAATTCATCAATTAGAGGAGGAGGCTACAGGGGCATGGTCATCTCCAAGGTGAGTAGGCTACTGGGACAGGCTAAAGTGGAAAAGTCCAGAGTTAGGAGCAGAGCTGGGACAGAAGAATAGAGGCCCTTTTGTTAAAAGGAAATTTTTATGCTAGGGCTTTTTGCTCTGATAATAGAGGCAAAACTCAGAATGAGAAAATTAAAAGGCAGCTTTGAATGGGCTTCTCCTAGCAGATCTGCTTCTCTGTTCCAAGTCACTTCCAGGGATTCCTAGGTAATTCTTCCAAGTCCTGTTAGTGACAAATTAACATTGACAAAATCTAATCAGATTGGCTTTCCAATGATTAGTTCATGTGACAAGAACTAACTTAAACTGTATAGATAAGACATGCTTTAAATTCTTCACAATTATTAGTGTAATTTTTATATGGAAAAACCTTTTAAACTAATTTTGACAACTTATTACCAAAACATACCCACAGCCTCTATAACCCCTTAGGAACATTTGGAAGCCAATTGTGTATATATATGTGTGTGTGTTTGTGTGTTGTGTATGCATACACACACATACGCATATATGTATACATATATATCCTCTTTTTAGATTTCTAATTTTGTTGCTTTCTTAAAGTTTACTAATCCATTAAATTTAAAAGAGCATTTACATATTTTTCTCATCACCCCTTTTTGAGGATATGCATGTTATCCTCATCTCATCTTGAAAGGAATGAGGTACTTTGAGGACCTGATCTTATATGTGAATATAAAATTATGAGCAAAGGGATGGCAAGAACTCATTCACCTAGTTACATAAAATATGGAGTTGCCCACAAGAACAGATTAAGAAAAGTAAGATCTTTTATAATTTCATCTTCTTATAGTAATGCAGATATTTTAGTATTAATTAATTGAAATTTGAAATTGAAATAAATAGAAATTTTGCAATGAAAAGAAACATACAGAAAAGGGAGGAACATCATTATGACAATATCAAGACCATTCCTTCAAGGGCACAGATTTATCTGACATAAGCCATAAAAGGGGAAAAACTCCCTTAGCTCTGTTTGATTCCAGACAAGAGTCATAATTAACAGCCATACACAGTGAAGTTTCACATTTATTCACAAGGTATCAAAAGTCAGGTTCAGAATTAACCAGGTGAGTAAATTTCTTTTTCAGAAAGAAAATAGTACAATGGGTATGAGAAACGTGCACATTAAGAAATGAAACCACTCAATGTTGAAGCCAGGAAAGCTTTATTAGGCATCTTATAAGAGCAGGTGTCCTGCAAATAGGCATACCCCAAGCATAGAGGACACCATGCTTACATGCTATAGTTCTATAATACCCCCCACCTCTTTATGGAACAGCAAGTCCTCTTATTGGCTGGGTATAATGTGTGGTATACAGTTTTTATATATGTGCCCCTTAGCATGTTCCTCCCCCCCATTATCATGTGATGCATGTACTTTTAAATGAGCTTGCTCTCTCTTGAGGGTGTGTTAATTAATATTCATAACTTCATTAAGTGTGTGCAGTGGCTTCTGAATTTGAAATACTCTTGGCATGGGGCCCTGCACCCCATATGACTCCTCTTATTTAATTTGGTCTCTTCACCACTTCCTTATGGGTTCACAGCATCCTGTGGAAACATAATTCTCCTATTGTTTCTCACATTCCTTCCTCTTCTTTTTCCCCAGGTTTTGCTTCCACACATCTTTCTAACTCCTCAAACCTAGCCAGAGCCTTTTCACACTCGTCCTGTATCCTATCTCCTCTTCTTCTCATGAGATACAAATTATTCTGCTTATACTGAACTGGCATTTGCTTAGTGAGAGCAGTCTCAATCAATCTCTGTGTCACACCCCAGACATACGATATTATACAACCTACCACAATCAGTACTCCTGGTACCACAGACAATGAGGTAAGGACAGATACCACCATCCCTTTCCATTTGCCAAACCATGACTGTGGCCAACTGGTTATCAGATTATCAATCCCAGAATTTTGGGCTAACTCTTCCCGATAATGCTGTCAGGCCCTGTAAGGTTTTAGTAATGGCCCCATCAGGCACTGTATTATTAGGGATAAATGTACAACAGCTGTCTCCTATGATAACATGAACTGCACCTTTTTCTGCTACCATCCTATCTAATGCCATTCTATTTTCCTAGGCCATTTGGCTCATAGCATCAAGCTGACTTGAGATCCCTTTTACTGCATCTCTTGTGTAAGTAATGAATCTCTGTTGGTTGTAATAGATATAATTAATCCAATCTATATTGTTAATGGTGACCCACCAAAAGAGGAATGATTCAAACCCTGAAGCTACCTGATTTCTAGCTTTGAACTCATCTGGAATCTCCCCTGGGGACCCCTACTGTCTAAGTATATTTTTTCATCAAATGATCCATAGGGTTGTTGAGGGACTTACCTTTTGGTTCTAATTACTTCTCCTGGGCTTCCATTCTGGGTCTGATGTTCAAATGCCAAGGTGAATGGGATTGCCAATTGAACCAGTATGCAGGTGCCAGCCCAGTCTCCTGGTAAAGTAGGCCTGAGAATGTTTCCTCCACAGTACCACCAAAGGTCTGCTTGGGGTGAATTCATTCCGGAAAAATTGCCAGTGCTATCCTGTGTTATGTTCTAGGTTCAAATACAGGATTCGAATGTTCCCAAGTTCCAGAAACCCTCACCCTGCCATGAGAGGCAAGCCAAGTGATTCCCTGCACCAGGAAGCGAGGCCAGCATGGCCTTGGTGTTTCCTCTCTGATGACTATTCACATATACCACAGCAATTTCTTGAGGCTATAGTAAGTTCTTTAGTATTTGTCTAATTAATTCCCCATATATCTACATTGATTAATTCCCTTTCTGTCTATGTTTTCCCAAAGGTGTGCAAGACCCCATAAGCATATTTGGAGTCTGTATAACTAGTCCCCTCTTGGTTTTCTAACATTTTCAATGCTTGATTCAGGGCATACAATTCACAAGTTGAGGCAGACCAGTTGTTTGATAGTCAGTCTGCCTCCTTCACTGAGTTATCATTCCCATCCACAATAATATATCTATTGTGTCTTTTTCCTTCAATTACCAGAGAAGACCCATTTACAAAAAATGAAATTCCCCTATGCAAGGGACTGTCTCTAAGATTAAAGTGTACCTGGGTTTGATACTTTATGATATCTAAACAGTCATGTTCTAAATCCAATTTTTCATATCTCCCTTTCCATAGGAATGATGCTGGATTGAGGCTAGAATCAGTTGTTAATAACAAATCACCTTTCTCTGTTAAGATTGCTTCATATTTTAAAATCCTGGAATCTGTGAGCCATCTTCCCACTTGCTGATTCAATACTGTCCTCACATGGCATACCTACTATCAATGCTACACCAAATGATAATTTCCTACTTTTCTTAACTAGCAGTGCTGTTGCTGCCACAACTTGTACACATTTAGGCTAGCCCCTGGACACGGGGTCTAATAATTTAGACAGAAAAGCAATCGACTTCCATTGACCTCCCCAATTCTAAGTTAATACTCCCAGGGCTGCCCCTTGGTCTACATTGACAAATAAATGGAAAGGTTTGTCCAGCAAAGGAAGGGCCAACACTGGAGCCTTGACTAGGTCTTGCTTCAATTTTTCAGATAGTTTTACTTCTCTGAGGGCCCACTTAATCAAATTAGGTTCTTCATCAAGCAGTTTGGAATATAATGCTTTAGTCTTTTGTGCATATGAGTCAATCCACAACCCATAATACCCTATTAGACCTAGGAATTTTTGCAATTCCTTTTTATTCTGAGGTAAAGCCAGTTTTACTATCCCTTCTATCCTTTCTGGATTAATTCTCCTTTTTCCTTCAGTGATCAAATGCCCTAAATGCTTTACTTCTTTCTCCACAAATTGAATTTATTCCTGGACACTCTCAACACTTGTGCTCCTAAGAAATTTAACAGCTAGCTAGGTGGCGCAGTGGATAGAGCACAGGACCTGAGTTCAAATATGACCTCAGACCAAATACTTGACACTTACTAGCTGTGTGACTCTGGGAAAGTCACTTAACCTCACTAGCCTAAAAGAAATGTAACAGTTTTACAGTGGCTCCTGCCACCTCAGTTCTCTTTTTCCTTGATACAAGTAAATCATCCACATATTGTATCAGGGTTATTCCCAGAGAGAGTAAAAATTCTTCTAATACTTATTCTAAATAAGTTAGGGGACTCCGTAAATCCCTGAGGAAGTGCAGTCCACCTGTATTGTTGTTGTTTGAGCCCATTGTGTGGATTCTCCCATTCAAAAGCAAACAAGTCCCTACTCGCTGGCCAGTGGGCAGGCCCAGAAGGCATCCTTCAAATCTACTACACAAAACTATTTATAGTCCCAGGGGATTTTGCTTAACACGGTGTAAGGATTAGGAACCATGGGATGTCTAGCTAACGCAATCTTATTGAGTGCCCTTAAATCCTGGACCATTCTGTATGTCCCATCTGTTTTTCCCACAGGGAGGATAGGAGTATTAAAAGGAGACATACAAGGTTCCAGTAATCCATCCTTAATAAAATTCTCCAACACTAGTTACAAGCCCTTCTTCCCTTCGATTGAAATAGGGTACTGTCTGACTCGAACAACTTCCCTTGGATTTTTCTAAGTAATTTTTAGTGGTTCCATCTTCAACTCAGCCCCCCCAACACCACCATTTCCCTCTCTGACCCATACACAGAAGTCTATAGTTTTCTCATCCTCCTCCATTGAAAGGGCCATCCTAATCATTATTTGTTCATTTTGTATTTCCATTTTTAGGCCTAATGGTATAATTAAATCCCTCCCTAATAAATTGGTTCTTCCCTCAGGGATGTAGAGCAACTGCCCTTCCACTTGTTCTTTTCCCAGTTTTAAACGAGTAGTTTCAAACATAGGGACCAAAAATCCCTACCCTTTTATTCCTGAGACAGTCAAATTGTTATCTGAAAATCCTATTCCTGTTGGTTTAAAATTCAGGGACAATCTAATAGCCCCCATATATACTAAAAATACCACTTCTTCCTCGTGAGGTCCCACGTTAATATTTACCAGTGTTTCCTGGTGAGACCCAATATTTAAGAACCTCCCTTGATCCCCCCTAATCTTCTTCACCTTTTCCTCATTCTGTAACTCTGGGCATTCCCTTTTGAAGTGCTGAGGCTTTCCACATTGGAAACATGCAGCTTGGCAGATAGGGCCTCTTCCTGTTCCACAACCTTGACCATAATTCCTGTATTAATACACCTTTCCCTGTCTTTACTCCCTTCTCAGCAACCTTTGCTTCCTTGGTCTGACTTTCTCTTTATCATTTCATCCACTGTCATCACCGTGATTCCAGCTTTCTGCCCCTGCTTCTCTTCTTCTCTCTCTACAGAGACCTTCTGAGCTTCTCTTAATAAAGCTCCAATGGTTTCTTACTCCATCCATCCAATTTCTGAATCTTTTTCCAGATTATCTGACCATGCCTTAGTCACAAACTGTCACAAAAAGGTTCAAGAGACCTTCTGCCATTGGGGACTCTGGGTCTATTCCTGAGTACTTCCTCAACTGATCTCTCAGCCTCTAGCCTGAGGGTGTTTGTTCTTTGTTTTACAATCTCAAAGGCTTTGGTGAAATTTAGTGATTTAGGGGTGGCCTCTTTTATGCCCTTAATAATCAAATCCCTTAGATCCCTCATGTGTACTCTGTCTGCCTCCCTATTGTTTTCCCAATTTGGATCCACATAAGGGAATTTTTGTTCAGCAGCCATAACCCCTTGTCCTGGTGGATGTTGCTTTTCTTATTCTTTCATGGCTGCTCTCCTAATCATCCCTCTCTCTTCTCCAGTGAATAGGATATTCGTGATGGACATCATTTCAGTCCAAGCATAGAAGCTGGGAATTAAAAAAGATCCAATTTCAGCCAATCCAATTGGATCTTCTATTAAAGATTTAATTTCTTTTTTGGAGTTTCTCCCCTCTGTGCTAGTGAGAGGGGCACTCAGGAACCCAATTTTCCCTTGAACCATAGGGACCTCTTTTAATGGGTACATGGCCCCCTGTGCTTCTTTTTCCTCCCTGCTCTTTGGAAAAGGGAGATTCTCAATGTCCTTTCTACACTGCTCTAATTTCTCTTCTTAATTTAGCATACTGGGAGGGTGGTGTTTGCAGGGAGCATTTGGGGTACTTAATCCCATTTGGGTTGTTCCACTAACGTATTTTTCTGATCCTCACCTTTCCCTCCCTTCCATAATTCCTCCAAATTTATCAGATCTTGCCCTGGCAAGTCAGGGGGAACATATGGAGGCGGGAGAAATTCGAGGAGGTGCCAGGAATCCTTTTTGGCCAGGCCCCTGTCCCATTCCCGCACTTGGGAGAAAGAGTCTAGTGACCAAAGAACCCTTCCAACAAGCTGCATAATCTGATTCCTCCTGTGAGAAGGGATCTTTATTGTTGGCATAGATATTTAAAGCCTAACATAACCATCCCTTATATTTGGGCCAAAATACACCTGGAGGTAGAATACTCTGCTTCAGCCTTTCAAAACAACAATATTTAATCATCTTTTTCTTACTTTTTTTGCACTGTATAAGACGTATCTTCCCACTACTTCAACATCCTCCCTAAGGGACTATCTGGAGGAATATTTACCAGGGAATCCTCCCCTTTCTTTTTCCCTGGTGCCTGCCTTACTTTCCTTATTCACCATCCTATAATTTTCCTTCCGAGGTTTCTCTTACTAGTTTTTACTTTCACTTTGCCCTGCTCTGGCTGCCCCCCTATGGGCCACACAGAACCACAGATCTGGACTCTGCGTTCACCTTGTACCGATCCAGGTACGTCCCAGTCACACGCACTCAATCTCAGACTCCGTAGTATGCCCCAATCATCAAGATAATACTCAATAGTCCAATTTTCTTATCTTGATCTGTGTAGTTACCTGGTTGCTGTGGATGTGCCTATTGAGTTGGCTGAGTTCCTGGATTCATAGTGATTTACCACAGAGTCTCGGATCTCCTGCAGTGCTATGAGGGAAACGCTTGCTGTGATGCACAATGCATGGGCCGTTGAAATCATCAGGGTGCTCCCCCTGGTATTCTCACCGGCCATTCCCCTCCTCGATGCTTGGATTCTAGATGATCCCTCAAATTGTTAGAAACATACTCACTAAGAAATGAAGCCACTCTATGTTGAAGCCAGGAAAGTTTTATTAGTGATCTTGCAAGAGCAGGTGTCCTACAAATAGGCACACCCCAAGCATAGAGGACACCATACTTATGTACTACAGTTCCATAATAGCTCCTCCCCCTTTATGGAATAGGGAGTCCTCTTATTGGCTGGGTATAAGGTGTGGTATACAGTTTTTGCATATGTGCCCTTTAGCATGTTCCCCCCCTTTTATTTCGTTCCTCCTTGAGGGTGTGTTAGGTAATATTCATAACTTCATTAAACGTGTGCTATGGCTTCTGAATTTGAAATACTGGTGGCATGGGGCTCTGCACACCATGACTTCCTCTTATTTAATTTGGTCTCTTCACCACTTCCTTATGGGTTCTCAGCAAATTTTCTATTATTTCTCATACTAGGAAGGTGAGTTAAGATGATCCTACCTTTACCTACATAAGGTTGTCCCTTCAACTTTCCCAGACACAGTCATCTACTTGTAGCAGTTCTCAGACTGCATTTCCTTTGGGCAGCACATGGCATTCCCCCTGAATGTGGACTATTGGTTTAATGATAGTCCAGACAATCATACCTAAAATCAAAACTGAGAACAATATCAAGTTACTGTCCCAAGAGAATTCACCTCAAATAGCAAAAGTTCATTAATCATAACTTAGGGCTAGAACATTACTAATTATCTCGTTTCTGTAACAGTTATCAATGATCAAATATAAGGACATTTATCCGTCATTTGTGAAGAATAATCACATTCTGGAGTTTCACATACAGTGAATACATAGTTAATTCAAAATTCCCAGAAAATTATAAGCTACTGTAAATTATCAGACTATTTATTAATAGATATAATTTTTGTATGTGATAACCAAATAATTTTAGATGAAGCTCACTCTTTAATATCGTCACATGTGAAACAACAAAAGGGTAAACTGAGGCAATTCTCCAAGAAAGGTATTCTTTATTAACAGGGGCATGTGACCTGATAATAAAGGATGAGTCAAATGGTACTGCCTTTGGCCAGAAGACCCCAAATTGAAGATACAACTCATTTTTATAAGCATCGAACAAAGATCAGAATGGAAGTCATCTAATTGGCCAGCATCACAGGGATGAGGGATCATTATCATAGCCCCTGTATGGGATGAAGACCACCTCTTTCTATCTCTAAGAAATGCTTTTGTGAATTTTATGGGTCCATTTTATGGGTCTCAGTTGCATCCTGGTGTCACTGATAAGGAACCCAGGTGTATAGACTTTCTGGTGACTGGAGGAATTATACGAGACCATCTTTTTGTTTTTTGTTTGTTTTGTTTTTAAGGTGGGACAAGGTCAGCTAGTTCAGCTTCTCAAGAATAGCACACAAACTTTGCAGGAAATGGTGAGATAATGTTTTATGAGAGTATTGAGAACACAGCTTTTCTTTAACTAAGAGTGATTGTGGGAAAGCCTCTGTGGTATCTATCTCCAAGAAAAAAGGAAAGTGAACTTTAGCATACGTGAGCTTCTTCACTAAGAGAGAATAGACTTTAGGTTTGTTACATAGAATACAGAATATGGTACAAAATAATGTCAGTTAATGAGTAAAATCAAATATATAATACAAGACCAAGGGTTAATTATTTTACTACAAACCAACTTGTAATTTTTTTTCTCAAACTTCATACTTCAAAATATTACAGCACATGGATAGAAGGGATTGATAATATCTTATAACACTGTCCAAGTGGAAAATCTCGAAGAACTTCAGAGATATGAAAAGGACTTTTCTACCTTTTCTTCCAACAGTAAGTTATTACTATTATCCATTTTAAAACAAAATGTACTCCATCAAATATTTAACAGTTTTCAAACATTGTGGCCACATTTTTTTAACGGCTTTTACTTTTCTAACAGCATTTCTGATACAGTGGTTTCCCAAATTTCACAATATAAGAAAAGTGCTAATAACGCATTAATAATATATACAATAGCATGTATTTAAAACATGAAACAAAGCTTGTTACATCAACTCAATTGAATGCATTTCCAAAGTAACCTAAATAGAAAATAATTAATTACTTTTGGACTCCTATATTAATCACATCTAAAACCTAGTACAGAGTAATCTATGGAGTAATTACATTGGATAATAATAATAATAGTTAACATTAATATAAGCAATATGTTAAGCACTTCACAATTATATCATTTGATTCTCACAACAATCTTGGGACATAGGTGCAATTACTATCCCCAGTTTACACAAGAAGAAAGTGAGGTAAACAGAGGTGAAATAGCTTATTTAAGGTCACACAGACGATAAATTCCTGAGACTGGATTTTAACTCAGCTTTTTATGACCTATGAATTTTCCAGCATTTAACTTAATGTGAAATAGCAACTGTATCTTGCATTGTTCTAATTTACTCTAAGTGTCCTAGTAGAACACATCTCAATGTAAGTGAAACCACATAATTAATTTCAGGACAAAGTTTCAATCAGATAAAGTTTGGATTCACAATCTAAAATGGTAATGTTTTGAACTTCAATTTTCTTTCTTTTATTTTTTTCTTTTTTAAGGCAATTGGGGTTAAGTGACTTGCCCAGGGTCACACAGCTAGTAAGTGTCAAGTGTTTGGTCTGAGGCTGGATTTGAACTCAGGTCTTCCTGACTAAAGGGCCGGTGCTCTATCTACAATGCCACCTAGCTGCCCCTGAACTTTAATTTTCCCAAGGGCTACTTATTGCTAGGACTTCAAATAATAGGGCCAACTACTTTTAAGTTAGTCTACTGACAGCTGATCCTCTTGGGATCCATGAAGATTTTTTTGAAGCATGAAAATTGAAAACAATCTCTGGTATGTAGTAATTAAATTATGAATGTATATTCCTTATAATGATCCTTCAAGGACAGAATTTTGGCATATTATCCTCAAATAATTCAGTGCTGCAGATATTTTTCTATATTTTCCATGTCATAAAGAATAACCAAATAAAGTTTCTCACATTCTTATCTGGATGAGATCAAAACCCTTCCTCAAATCTCTTTTTCCAGAATCTCTAAACCCTTTACTTTAAAGTTTGGTTTTCACACTGCCAGTGCAAACAGACTACAACTTTAACTTTTTACCCATTTCCTGTTATCTCTACTTGCTTAAACCTTCTCTCTTCCTTTCTTTTTAAACTTGAAGCCCTTCAAAACTGCACTTGTCTTGTTTCTTTCATATTCTGATCTGCTATTCCTCTTTCTATTTGCTTAATTCTTCTAGTCTTTATTTCCCCATCAAATCCCAGACTACCTGTAGAATCTTTAGTCCACTGAATTTTATCTTTACAATTTAGCACAAGTTTTTATTACACAAAACCAATTAATTGCAATATTGTTGCCTTTGGGGTTCTTAAAAGCTTACAAATGCATGGTCTATTCCAATACCTTTTGGTGACTTTGCTTCTAATTTTCCTAAACAATTAAGTTCTGTTGTATAGTTCAACAGAAGAAAATGCAGTAGTAAGAAAAAAATGTTCTTCCAATTTTTAAGTAGCTCTCTGATTTAAAAAAGACTTCTCTTTTCATGATACGAAGAAGAGTTAATAGATAGTTCTTACGTTTAAACGGCAAACTCAATTTTTTTTCTTATAAATGAATTCTTCTTTCCCTCTTGCATTAAAACAATAATCTGTCACTTTCCAAGGAAAGAGTAACTCAAAGTGCTGTTTACATGTAACTTTCACATAGTTTTATTCTTATTCTTTTTCTTAAAATAGATTCTACAGAGTGGTACCCCAGAACTCACTAAAACATTTTCAGCATTTATACAAACACAATTTGGAAATTCACAGTAGAGAAATTATATTTTAGTCACAAATTTGGTCTTTAATTTGTTTCTGTAAATTCCCACTGACTAGGGGAAAAGATTCCCTTCTCTCTTATCTTTTTCTTGTTTGCCTCCCCTTACACAAAAAGGGGAGAGGAGAGAGAGAGACTGACTGACTTTATTTTTGTTGAAGGTTTGAAAATGTTGCCAGAAAAGTTTTTCACTTTTAATGCCCTTTTTCCCTTTGGCTGATCAGGCCACAGAAAAAAAATCAGTCAGATTTACCAGGCAGGACACAAAAATACAGACAATGCTAACAACACACTGGACATTACAGAGATACAAATACTTAAACCACAACAGGGACAAGACAGACACGCAGAATTAGCTTGCTGGTGAAATTTCCCTTCTTATCTTCCACTGTAAGTTTAATCAGAAGTCTGTGAAAGTACTGTGTTTCACCTCATAATTGTCATAGATCTTATGCCATTTTTTTTTTTTGCAAAAAAGTGAGGTGTGACATGTGAAGCTTTTTTTAAAAAAAATTTGTCGCTATTACTTAAAAATCATTTATTACTAAACTGTCTTTGGTGTAAGATTAGGATGCATAGAATGCTCAAAACTGAATACTGACAGTGCGCATGTGCTAAGAATTCTAGGTTTGTAATGCAGGAGAGATAAATACATGTCCATATGCCACTGGTGAATAATGATGTGGATGGAATCTGAACCCCTAAAAGGAAAAGACCATATCTTTGGTATCTGGACCCCAAAAAGGAAAAACCTTGGACTTTCTCACCTGGCTAAATCTCTGGCTTTCACCTGAGGTTATAATCATATCAACTAGCCTTTCATTGCAGCTCTGCCCAATCTCCCAGTTCTGTTCAGTTACCTCCCAGTTGCCCCTGGCCACTTCCCAACCTTAATCCTATCTAGATTTGAGGTTTAGGGCCCAAATATGGCAGTATAAAACATCCTTAGCTCTGTTTGGATTCAGATAATTCAGTTTGCCAACCATGCAGTATCAAATCCACCTCAGCCAGACTCAGGAATAGCCAGGTGGGTAGTGTTCCTTTTCAAAGAAACATAATGGGGAAACTGAGCCAGAAGGATCTTATCTTGGACTGAGGCTAAAATTGTCCTCTCAGCTTTTCCCGATGCTACCTTCCCACCAGTATCACATTCACTCTGAGTAGATTGTGGCATTTCTCTCAGATGGTGGATTATTGATTATATGATCCATCAGAAACTCAAAATAAAATCCCATGAGCTTTTATCTCAAATAGCAAGTTTCACTAATCACAGCTTAGGAAAAACTTTTCCACAATTTATATCTCAAATTTAAATTTGTCCTGGTGTAAAAAGGCAATCATTAGAGTTTATTTCTATATACTTGCGAATTCTTAGCAAGACAAAACCCAAACAAGCTTTTTGGCAAGTTTATGCATTAAAATGATAACCAACAATAACCAAATTATTTTAGCAGGAACCATGTTATGAAAAGTTGCTTGACATAACTGATACTTGAAAGAAACCCATTACCAATCAAGGGACTTCAATTTTGTTAAACTTATTTCCAAATTACTTTACACAGAGAATCAACATCATTAACAGTTAAAACTACAACTTTAAAAGAGCATGCTTACCCAGGTTTGGAGGCTGGCAGGATGGGCTGAACCTGGGTGATGCTTCCAGGCAAAGGTTGTCCCAGGGCCCAAGGCCATTGCAGGGGGGGCCTATGCTGTAGAGGGGGAGAAGGGTGAAACTCTATTCTCCTGTGAGATAGATTAACAGATACCCTCTTGATTCAAGGGAATGGAGTGGAAGAAGGGGGTAACCCAGGGTTGTAAGGAGATGTTTCAAAACTCCTTAATGATCAATCACAAAACTTCAAGAATCTGCTAAGATGTTTTTAACTGTTCTAACTTTTCCCTGTAACCTCCATGAAGGAGGATTCAGGGGTGGAGAAGGAAGGGAATAAGTAAGCCTCAGGGAACCAAAATACATATGCAGTTTTCCCAATTCCCAAGCGCCGAGAGAATTGACAGAATTGGGCATATGCTTCCAGATAGGGTGTCTGTCCTTGGCTTCTGTGCAGCGGAAGGTGTCCCTAGGTCCATGGCTTTGAACCAAACCAGTGGACAAAGAGCCTGAGAGTGTGAGGCCAAGTGTGAAACAATCTCTAACCGTCTGCCCAAAAACCACCTCCAAGCCTTCTTAGGTGCTTGGAGAGAGGCCCCAGCTGCAGGGCAAGAAACGGGGGGGGGGGGGGGGTGTGTGAGGCTTACATACCTTCTAGTCTTGGCTGGAGAAGAACTTGGGGTTAGGCAGCTTCCCCATTGAAGGGTTAATGTATAAGAACTTCCCTATCCACAGCTCAAGCCAAGGGGCAAGGAACTTCCCTAACATATTGTTCTGGGATTTGTTTCAATCCAGACCTACCTTGGGGAACTATTCCTTAAAAAAAATAGGTTTTGAGGTGAACATCCAGGGACTTGGCTAGTTCCTGGGTATTGACCCGAGACATTTTTTGGCATAACAAAGATCGTTCTTGAGGTCGGAGAGTTTTGGCCAAAACCCTCAGGTCCTTAGGATTAATCACCTGCTCCTTGGCTCCCTGCACTCTTGGTGTAAGGATGATAAGAAGGGTGTCTCTTGGGAAAGGGATTTTAGGGAGTCTCCCCTCAGAGAGGACACTCTGCCATAGGGACTTTCCCAACCAAGAACCCAAGGACTGTGATACAGAGGACTCCCCCAGCCAGATGTTCAAGAGTTGGTGCTTCCTCGGATTGGTGATGTATTTCTTCCTCTTTATCTCTCTATCTTTCTGTTAATAGTCTCTGTTTCCAAGATTGTATAATCATATGTCATCACATTTATGTGCATGTATGTTTATGATTATTATCATTATTAAATCATTTACAAGCTAGGAAAAGTGTGAACTCATCTTTGTGAGTACAAATCTGAACCTGTGAAACAAATTGTAAGTGCTGCACAGCCCGTAACACCTTACTGTCACACCCATACAGGCCACCAAAATGTTGAGGTTTAGAGGCTCAGGAGTCCTAGGTCGTCAAAATCACAACGTGCAGGTCTTGCCTGAAAGAACTGGACCCAAGCCTTCTTTCAGCCAAAGACAAGGTTTATTAGAACATCCACCATATTGGCCAGATTCTTAAGGAATCTTAGCATTTGTATTGCTAATACAAGCAGGCCAGATCTTAAGAAAATGAGCATTTGGCCAGATTTTAAGAATCTCAGCACTTTAATGAAGACAAGATGGACCTTATATACAGAAAGACTGTATATAAGGAGGGATCTAGGAGTAGCCAAGTAGTTTGGGGTGACTGGAGGAGGGGTCTAAGGAGGATCTGGATGGGAGCGGCCAGTAAATTGGGGTAAACAGAACACCAGGGACCTGGACCACATGGCCAAGGGAGAATGAAGTCTAGATAAGTTTAAGGGGTAATTGGGAGGTAACAGAACAGAATTGGGAAATTGGGCATAGCCACAATGAAAGGCCAATTGATAGGATTACAACCTCAGGTGAAAGCCAAAGATTTGGCCAGGTCCTTGAGATACAAAAGACATGGTCTTTTTCTTTTAGGGGTTCAGATCCCATCCCCATCAAATACATTGTTGCTCTGTTTACTTCTTTAAGCAGCGTGAGGAACAGAATTATACCATGTGACAATTACATAATGAAAGGTTAATAAACCAATTTTTGGACTGGAAAAATAGGGAGTGACAATTATGTGGTAAATATAGTATGTTTCAGTAGGATGTTATCTAACTAGGGAAGCTGTTTTGAAACTCCACCTTTTCTAAGCTCCCTTCTAGTATCTCCCTTTCTTTTCTTTAATCCCTCCTCCTCCATCTCTTCCCTCCAGGGTATTCTGGCTTTGTTCTTGTTATTCATTCATTTTAGTCCTATCTGACTCTTCATGACCCCATTTCAAATTTTGTTGGCAAGGATATTGGAGTGGTTTACCGTTTTCTTCTGCAACTCATTTTACAGATGAGGAATCTGAAGCAAACAGCATTAGATGACTTGCCCATGGTCACCTAACTATTATGTGTCTCAGGTCAAATTTGAATTCAGGTCCTCTTGACTCCAGGCCAGGCACTCTATCCTCTGTGCCACCTAGCTGCTCCATATTCTGGTTTTAGGTGTATTGATAAAAGGTCTAAAGACCTTCTCAATCTCACTAAAATCCCATTTGCCCAGGCTATTGATCTCTAAGTCTTGTTTAGAATGCATTTTTGACTGATATAATTCTCAAGGTCCCATCACCTTGCTCAATTTTCTTTCCCATAATTTTCCAGTCCTTACCAAGCATCACAGCTCAGTTGTGGATGTAACTGTCAAGATTCTACTGGGGAATTCAGAGGAGGCTTACTCCTCCCAGTCCCTTTTTTTGAAATGCCAGTGTTTTCATGCAAATTCATGCAAACTCATTTCCTTACCTACCTCTTGCATGGGCCTTTCCTTCTCTGTGTGTGATAGACCCTCTGTTAGGGACCCAGGGGCACCACGCCCCGGGCCCTCTGGCTCAGCTTCCCCTAACGGCTGTTGCAACATCCTGGGTGAGATCCTCAAGCATACATCCTGTAGGGTGGGGTGCAACATCCTGTTCTGTAAATAACCTGATCTGTCTTCCCGGCACCCCACCGGACCCTGTTATGTAACCTGACAGTATAAATATTTCAGATAAAACCCTCGGTGGTGCGGCCCCTGGGATGCACGCCTGGGGTCCGTCGCCGGCCGGCTCAAATAAACGCGCTCTCAATTAATGTCAATTGGGTGTAATGCTCTGATTTCTCTCGGGCGTCCAGTTCATTTGGAGGTCCCACCGAGATCGCCCTTTGGGCCAGCTGCTTCGGCGTTGCTGGAAGGCCGGGGTGGGACGTGTTCAGGGGATGGCCACCGGGAAGATGTGCCCCGGCCCCGAACACTGACTTATCCCGCGCGAACCAGCCCGCCCGTATTCTTCCTCTAAATTTCTTAATTGGGCACCGAGCGCTCTGGTCTCAGTCTGATCGGTGAGTACTCAACGGAAGTAAGTGGCCTGGCTGGACGCAGCTGTAACGCCCTTACTGACCTCCACGGGACGCCATGTGAGAGTCCTGATTATCTGTAGTCTGGCGCCGCATGTTAATGTCTGGAGTGTTGTCTTAACTGTTTATGTCTGTCTTATATGTTTTATCCGTCTGTGATTGTCCTAATTGTTCGCCTCTTCCCGTCCGTGATGGGTCAGGGGCCGTCAAGCCCCACACCGGGGACCCCTCTCTCAATTGTCCTACAGAATTTCAAACAGTTTCGGCGTATTGCCAAGGGATATGGGTTTCAGGTTACCAAAGAAAATTTGTCCACTTTTTGTCAACAAGAATGGCCTACATTTGGGGTTGGGTGGCCCCCGGAAGGGACATTTGACGTGACCATTACTGGGAGGGTCAGGAAGATTGCTTATGGGATCCCTGGCCATCCTGATCAGATCCCATATATAACCGCATGGATAGATTTTAAACCCCCATCAAAGCCACTCCGGGTTCAAGCTTTGTCCAAAGTCGGGGTGCACTCGGGGCCAACATCCGGCCAAAAGGTTCCCGGGACTACGCAAGTAGGAGCCAAGGTCTTACCCCCTTCCAATTCAGACCGCCTGGACCCGGCTGAGCCTCGACCCCCACCATATCCTGTTCGGGGGTCGAGCCACCCTTCGTCCCCACCTCTGACAAGTCCTCCTCATACTCGAGCAGGGATGCCTTACGGCTCCTCCGGGTCCGGGTTTTCCCCCGACTCCACTGTAT
>NW_020947390.1:2126788-2135134 GCF_900497805.2 Vombatus ursinus
ACCAGCCACCCAACATGGAGCAGGACAAGGTGAATATAATATCAGGGACATCCAGTTTTATGCCTGTCCTGCTACCGGAAGCCCCTCTTGCCATGGAGGCGGCAGTTTCCACTGCGCAGAGTGGGGGTGTGAGACAGTGGCAGACTGGATTCCTGGGAGTGGAAAAGACCCGCTCATCACTTTGGAAAGACAGTCACCTCCCGTATTCCTGCTGGCCTGGTAAATGCAACCCCATGATCTTAACGGTCAAACAGTACACAGATGACTCATGGAATCTTGGGCATTCATGGGGGTTGAGGTTGTATATGACTGGATGGGACAACGGTGTCCTTTTCACAATACAAAAGGTCGCCCTACCCGTTCAGCCCCTTCCCATAGGCCCCAACCCGGTCCTCAACCCACGGGCCAAGATAGACCTGATTCCATCTGCTGAGCCCTTGGCTACACCAGGGTTGGCGACTCTGGAAACACCTGGTGCCCCTGGGGCCTCCATACTTGACAACCTTACTGCAGTCCATGCATTCTTGAATTCCTCCGACCCCAATGTCACTACCGCCTGCTGGCTGTGCCTAAACCCGGCTCCCCCATACTTTGTGGGGGTCGCTTTGGAGTTAAACAGTTCATTTCTGGGGAACTTGTCCATGCAGAACCTCTCCCCCACAGCAATCCCCGCCCGCTGTAACCCAAATGGGCCTAAATTGACGTTGGATGACGTCCAGGGCACAGGGATGTGCTTGCTTGGACCTGACTACCCGTTGAGAGCTTCCCCATTTAATTCAACCTGCACTTCTGTTATCTTAGTCACACCCTCGTCCAATAGGTCTGGCTTCCTGATAACCACTCCACCCGAGACTTGGTTCGCCTGCACTCTGGGCCTCACCACCTGTATACAGGATCTCCACTTCCTCAGCCCCACTGAGATCTGTGTGATAGTTAGGGTATTCCCACAGGTGTATGTGTATTCCGAGGAGGGGGCCACCGAACACTTTGGCCTACCCTGCTCCAGAAGGGCAGCCCCTATCTTAGTGCCCTTGCTGGTGGGGCTCGGGGTGGCCGGGTCTGCAGCCGTGGGAACAACCGCCCTAGTGCAGGGGAAGGCAGATTATGCGGCCCTCAGTACCCAGGTGGATAAGGACCTACGAGCTCTGGAGGGACTAGTCTCCCACCTGGAGACTTCCCTGGATTCCCTAGCGGAGGTGGTGCTTCAGAACCGCCACGCCCTTGACCTGTTATTCCTGAAACAGTGGGGGTTGTGTATGGCCCTGGGAGAGACCTGTTGTTTCTATACCAATCGTTCAGGTGTCATCTGGGAATCCCTGCAGGCATTAAGGCAGCGGTTAGATGATAGGGACCGAGCCCGAGCCCGCGGCTCCTCCTGGTACCAGAACTTGTATAACTGGTCCCCCTGGCTCACCACTCTACTCTCTGCTGTAATGGGCCCCTTGGTTCTTCTCCTCCTAGGATTATTGGTTGCCCCTTGCATCATGAATTGTCTCTCCCGCTACATCCAGCAGCATATACAGTCTCTGAAACTGTTTGTCCTACGCAAATCCTATACACCCCTGGGTTCGGATGAGTCAGCGCCCCTGGACTCTGTTGAGTCCTCTGTATAACTTGCTCTTGAAAAGGGGGGAATGTGATAGACCCTCTGTTAGGGACCCAGGGGCACCACGCCTCAGGCCCTCTGGCTCAGCTTCCCCTAACGGCTGTTGCAACATCCTGGGTGAGATCCTCAAGCATACATCCTGTAGGGTGGGGTGCAACATCCTGTTCTGTAAATAACCTGATCTGTCTTCCCGGTACCCCACCGGACCCTGTTATGTAACCTGACAGTATAAATATTTCAGATAAAACCCTCGGTGGTGCGGCCCCTGGGATGTACGCCTGGGGTCCGTCGCCGGCCGGCTCAAATAAACGCGCTCTCAATTAATGTCAATTGGGTGTAATGCTCTGATTTCTCTCGGGCGTCCAGTTCATGTGCACAAATGAGAGGGGGGGAATCAAAATTTGGATTTTGGTACTTATTTCTCCTTTATCTGTCCTGAGTTTGGAAAATCAAACTCTCCATTCCTTTACAACTACCTGGTGGGGGTGGGGGTCTACTCTGGCCCACAATTGTCAGTTTGGGGGTGGGGGAAGAACTGGGGGATGTAGGCTTATCCTCAGTGATAGCCATGGCCAAAGAGTACTTGAAAAAAATCTCCTGACCCTGTTCTCACAGGATTATTAAAAGGAAAATTTTATGCTCAGGCCTTTCACCCTGATAATAGAGGCAAAAATCAATATAAGAAAATTAAAAGAAGTTTATTAAAACACCATTACAGAAACATATTGGCGGGATGGCCACAAGGGCCAACCTTGGGGATTCAAACTGAGGCTACTTTTAAGAATAATCTTTAATAGTAAGAAAGACGAATTCTGATTGTTCCATGTCTCCAAAAGGGCATGAGCCATTGCATCTCAGCTCCCCTATAAATACTGTGACTGGTCTACATTTCAAAAGAGAGATGGATTAGTGAGCATTCATGGTAGCTGCTTGAGTGAGATGCCCCTGTGAAGACTTCTCAATATAATTAAGGTTTGAGATAAGATTATCCTGAACTTGGAGATAAGTTCATGAGGCAGAATAGGATAAGTATAGATTTTTATAGTTCCCCCTTCTCCCAGTCTGACAACAGTAGTTAAAGATTGCCAAGTCTGAAACACCCCCCTATACCCCCACATTCAGTCATGGTGACCTTCCCACAGCAGTGTCTAGCTTTATTGCACATTCTAAATTGTTCATTTTTGCAGCAAACTAAGGTGATGGATATGTATATTGTTTTTTGCTCTCTGGCTCTGGGAATAGATTTTTGTGCATAGATTGTAAGCCAAATATTGGATAGTTGGTGGGAGGGGGAATTTTCACCGTTAGGGCTATTTAATCTGGCTTTCTGCTTCTGTACTTGTCTTCTTTCATCAGAAATCATGCTGGTGCAGGAACACCCGATTCTCAAGAATTGAAATAAACTTTCTGTTTCTACTTTGAGATACCTCTGAGTTTTTTTTTAGGTCGCTATCCCACACACGCTCAAAGCATAAGCAATAGACTTGTTGATAATCATCCTGCCAATAGACTTGATTAATGAACAGTACTGGAAACAGTGGGTGTCAGCACATAAATTTCAATACTTTCCTTCAGGACAAGGGCTTTGTTTTCACCTGTGCCTGATTCCAAGGTTATTTCCCCTCTAGGGATTATATAATATCAAGGACCTTTCCTTCTCCTTATGGAACTTTCCTTTGCCCCAGAGTCTGAAGTCCTTCCTTGTGGATCTGACTTTCCCCAGGGTTTGGGATTGTTACCTAGATTCCAATGGGCCCCTTCTCATCAAAGGATCAGACTAGCTTGTGGCCCTTTATCCAGGTAACTTTTTCTTTGCTCAAAAACTTTTGAATATTCATCCCTAGGGCTGAGTCCTTTGTACTCCATTCAATGGGGTTGGGAAATTAGACTTTGCTAAAGCCTTTATTTCATCTACAAATGTCTCAATATAGTTTGAATGAAGTGCAAGATGCAAAATGTAATACAAGAGAGGGTGATAAATCTCCCTTATGTGACCCAGAGTCCAAGCTGCCTGGGCCTTTTCTTCACTTTGCAACTGAGTCTGAGTCATCTCCCCCTTCATTAGTGATTAGAGAAGCCATTTTCTTCACCAACGGGAATAAGTCCAGTGTTGCCCCTACTCAAGGAATCCAGATCAGAGTAAGAAGGCAGAGGCTGGGTATAGCGGCAGTTAGGTGGTTCAGTAGATAGAAATTCTAATCCAGCCTTGGACACTAATTAGCTGTAATCCTGGGCAAGTTAACCTCTGTGCCTTGATTTCCCCAGCTGTAAAATAAGGATAATACTAGTAATGGGGTGATGGGAAGTGGACCCTGAATTTTCCCATGTAATTCAGCATCCCAGTCCTTGAACTTTCCTGCACGTTTCTACCCAGATACTTGATAATCCTTTTAACTGTCCTTTTATTGTGGCCCTGCCACTTAATTCCTTCCATTGTCTGCACCTGGCCCACTCCAGGATATTTGCCATTTCCTAGATCCCATTCAGATTTTCCCCACAGTCTTTCTGTATAAAAATACCAATCTTACCCCCATTAAATTGTGTAGATTCTTAGAATCTGGCCCACTTGTACTGACGTCACAAATATCACAGATTTCCTAGAAATCTGGCCCACCCAACCAGTGTCATATGAAAGAAAGCTTGGGTGGTTGAATCCTTTTGAGGCAGACCTGCCCAGTACCCTTGTATTTCGGGGTTCACAGCACCCCTAGGCTGCATCACTAGCACCTTTCTCCCAGGGCTGTTTTTGAGGATTGAGATATTTACTGTGCTAAGTAAGATGTTTAGCACAATTCTTAGCATTTTTTAGGTACTTAATTCTGGCACAAAGTAGGTACTTAATAAATGTTTATCTCACCACCACCACCACCACCACCACCACCACTACCACCACTACCACCACCCCTACTGGAGTTGGTTGCTGAGTCAGGTAGTGGTGTTGGGGAGCTAAACTATACTGCTTTCTCTTAACCCCATCCTAGGTGGTTTTTATCAATATATCTTTTTAATATTCAATGTCTGGTGCCTTTCCTTTTAGCTGTGCTGTTTCTTTTGAATAAGATACTAATACATCTTTCCGGAGACATAAGTTCAGTCAATCAAGAAGGGGGTCCAGATGGCAAATAATAGAGAAAGCATCTAGTTATGGGGTGATGGCTAGAGGAAGACTGAGGAGTTGAGGGATTAGAGGTCACAGTGCAGGTGAAGAAGGTTTGGTATGGGAAAGCAGAAGGAGAGGTGGAATGAAAATAGATTGTGATATGATAAGGAAATTTCAGAGTTCACATACATAGGTGTTGACACCTACCCTGCTTGAAACAAAGGCCATGAAACCAAAGTCAAACAGTGGTCAGGAGACAAGGTAAGAAGCACAAGCAGTTAAGTTTTATTTCTCTAAGAGAGACAGCATGCATTGGAGGAAACATTTGCTAAAGCAGTTCCTGAAATTGTGTTTCCACATCTGACCCAACAGTTCTACAATGTTTGCCTTGAAGTTACAGGATCTTGAGAAGCTGGATATCAGCAGACATATTTCAAAAACACACTAGGGTTCAGTCAGAGGATGCTTTGCAGAGGAAATGTGGGTATGTCAGCTGTTCCTGTCCAGTCATCAGTTCAGGATAAAATGGCAGTTCCACCAGGTCAAGATGGTTGATATAGTCATTACACATTTCATTTCCGCATAGAAGTGGTGCATTTGTACCTGAAGGCAAGATTAAAGGTGTGACTTCTTTTTCTGTGATTGAGGTAAGGTAGAGAAATGGGTCATGGGACATAAGTAGGTTGTGGAACTTAATGAGTAGGGTGTTTGAGGGAGTCTTAGTATATAAATTGAACTCCTCTAGTATGAGGGCAAGAGTTGGAAAGGAGAAAAAGATTATGAACCAGGTACTGAACTCAGTGAGGGAGGAAGGGAAATGTCCTATTTTTGACTGAGTGGAAGATGTAGATTGAATGGACCTCAAAGAAGGAGAGGTTAATAAAGGGGTGGAGGGAGAACCAGAAGGTGGCATTGGGGAGCAAGTATTCCATCTATGCTACTTTAACCAGTGAGCTGAGAAGAATGAATTAAAGTGCAACCAGTACTTCCTAAAAGAAGTTGGACATCAGGCAAGAGATGGAAGTCCAGCTCTGGGAGCTCAGTCTAATGGAATATCACTCTTCTCTGAACTGGGGGTCAGGTGGCTACAGGAGACAAGTTGTGTTGCACTGGGGGAGATGGGAATTGCACTGATGGAGATGGAGATTATACCCAGGCCTTGTGCCTCAATGTCTTTCCTCTTTCTCTGCACAAAGGTTGTGTCTTACCTTTTTGCCTGAGGTTGGAGGTCAGGAGGGCACAGAAGGAGCTGAAAGTCTGTGAGCAAAGGAAGTTGAGTGGAGACTGCCTCGATAAGCCCTATCCAGGAACAATGGAAGAGTTGATTTGATTATGGCTCCAAAACTGGGGTTTGAAGAGTGGGGTTGAAGAAGAACCATTGGTGAGTCTGTAGAAGAAATGACTGCAAAATAGGGAATGAGGTAAAGGATGGTTCTGGGATTTCCTGAAATATTGTGTCAGGAGAAACAGTCACTGATCACAACAGTAGGTTTCAGGGTATTTGTTTGAGGGATCAAAGATGAAAACCTCTAAGGCATGGTATCTGGTATGAGAAGCAAGGTGGTGTCATGGAAGTAGCCATAAAGTAGGGAGTAAATTGGAGTAAAAGACATTTCAACAGGAATTCTGTGCCTTACAGGGAATAGGCCCAACAAGAACAGCATAGGGACACTAGAAACCATGCATACACTACATCTAGGTGGTGCCGTAGATAAGAGCACTGGACCTTGAGTTAGGAAGACCTGAAGTCAAATGGGGCCTCAGACACTTACTAGCTGTGTGATTCTGGCCTATCACTTGATATTTGTTTGCCTCAATTTATCTTCTATAAAGTAAGGGTAATTATAGCACCTATCTCCCAAAGTTATTGTGAGGATAAAATGAGATAATACTTGTAAAGTTCTTTGCAAACCTTAAAGCACTATATAAATATTAGATATTAATGTTATCATTATCATCATCATTAGTGATACTACAGCTTTGTAAATGAATTGCCTCTCATGTGTCATTCCTGTTTGTGATCATTGATGGTATAAATATTTAAGAAAAAGCATATACTAGAATTGTGAGAGCAATGTTCTATTACAAATATTCTTAGTTACTATTTTATTAATGACTTTTCTTTTATATAATTATGTCCTCTAGCTAACTACAGAAAAAGTAAATACAGGGGTGGAGAGGTAGCTACCATTTTGAGTAGATATAGCCTCATAAGGTACCAATGACTTGAGGTAGTTATACTGGGGGCCTCAGGTGTTCTGTATCATTTTTTACATTGCTGTGAAATATAAAGATCATGTCCGTGCAGACAGCATTTCACAGGCAATGAATGTCCTTTGGCAAAGCCAGCTAAACAGGTAGCGATGGAAGGGAGGAGGGTTCTGCTAAAAGAGAACCAACTAGGGCATGATTGGGGTGGAAGTATGGGCAAGAGAAGAGGCTTAGATTATAAGCTCCATGAAGGTAGAGCTTGAGTTTTTTTATCTCCCTCAGCTCTTGGAGTAAGGTTTTGCATATAGTAGGAACTTAATAAGTATTTGCTGAATTAAATGAAACAGAAAAGGATTCAGCCTTCTGAGAAATAGGGGGTTGCCAACATTCCCCTTTGCTTTGGCTCATTTGCTAGTTATGTCCACAGGTGCAGCAACAGCTGCATCTCTGAAGTCTAGAGAACTATTTTATCTGAGAGTAAAACTTCCTGAAAAGATTGCATTCAGCTTCATAGTTCCCTGAAACCGTGCCACAAAGCAGAAGGGGTCTGGTGGAGGTGAGTGGCTTCTAAATTAACCTAACTTTGGAAAAGTAGAAAACCCAAAGTGGTGGGTTATGGCTCTAATGCTTTTCAGTTTATTGGATAGGATCTTAATAGAGTATTAGGACAATAAACAAAAACAAAACATTCCATCTAATGTGATTGCCTGTAGGTGACTAAAACAAGTTTTGCAAATGGATCACATGACCTTTTCTATTTGTATTTATTTGAAGTGTTTTGTACCCAGTAAATGCAATAATGGGTACTGAATTAATATAGGGAAATTAAGGTGACAAGATCAATCAGTCTACAAGTGATGACTGAATCAATGCATTGTGAGGATTTTTAAAAAGCAAAATTTGTTACCTAGTTGGCAATAAGATAACACAAAGTTAGGAATGCTGAGTGCAAAGTGACACCACCAGACACAAGGGGTCCCGCGGGTCCCCCATGGATTTTAGGGTAACACTAGTGTAGTACCAGGTAAACAGCCAGGGCCTACAAGAAGCCTGATACAGTGACCCTTCCACCCTGGGAACAGAGCTCAAATTTAAAGAAAGGAAAAAGACCAAAAAAGATGACCAAAAAAAAAAAATCTGACCATAAAAAATAACTATGGTGACAGGAAGACCAAGACACAAACACAGAAGAGGGCAATGATGTCAAAACACCTATGGGCAAAACCCCAAAGAAAAATAATAAGTGGTCTCAAGCCCAGAAAGAAATCATGGAAGAGCTCAAAAAGGAGCTTAAAAATCATATAGGAGAGGTAGAAGAAAAATTGGAAAAAGAAATGAGAGTGATACAAGAGAATTATGAAAAAGTCAACAGCTTGGAAAAAGAAAACAACTGTTTAAAAAGGTAGAATTGGCTAAATGCAAAGGAGAT
>NW_020947390.1:2135144-2283854 GCF_900497805.2 Vombatus ursinus
TGGCCAAATGGAAAAGGAAGTACAAAAGCTAAATGAGGAAAACAACTCCTTAAAAGTTAGAATTGGGCAAGTAGAGTTTAATGACTCTATGAGACATCAAGAATTGATCAAACAAATTCAAAAGAATGAAAAAAATAAAAAATACCTCATTGGAAAAACAACTGACCTGGAAAATAGATCCAAGAGAGGTGATGTCAGAAACATTGGATTACCTGAAAGCAATAATCAAAAGAAGGACCTGGACAGCATCTTTCAAAAAATTTGAAGGAAAAATGCCCTGATATCCTAGAATCAGAAGGCAAAATAAGCATTGAAAGAATCTACCAATCACCTCAGGAAAGAGATCCCAAAATAAAAACTTCAAGGAACATTATAGCCAAATTACAGAATTATTAGGTCTAGGAAAAAATACTGTAAGTGGCCAGAAAGAACCAATTCAAATATCGGGGAGCTGTAGTCAGAATTGCCCAGGACTTGGTAGCTGCAACATTAAACATGATCAGAGGTCATGGAACATGATGTTCTGGAAAGCAAAGGAGGTAGAACTACAACTAAGAATAACCTACCTGGCAAAAGTAAGCATAATTTCAAGGGAGAAAATGGTCATTCAATGAAATAGAAGGATTTCAAGCTTTCATAAGAAGACCAGAACTGAACAAAAAATTTGATCTCCAATATAAAGACCCAAGTGAAGCCTGAAAAGGGAAAAGAAAACATAAGGGATTCAATAGAGCTGAACTGTTTACATTCTTACATGGGAAGATGATACTTATAATTCTTAAAAATTGTACCACTAGTAGTACAGCTAGAAAGAATGTACATGGATGGAGGGGATGGGTATAAGGTGACTTTGACGGAATGACAGAAAATAAGCGATAAGAAAGAAGAGTATACTGGATGCAGAAGGAAGGGAGAGGTAGCATGAAGTAAATTATTTCACATGAAGAGACATGAAAAACTCATTCCAGTAGAGGGAAAGATGGAAGGGTGGGTAGTGGGCATTGCTTGAACTTCACTCTCATCAGTCTTGGCTCAAAGAGGGAATAAAATACACAATCAGTTGAATGTAGAAATCTATCTTGCCTGACAGGTTTACAAGAAACACACTTGGAGAGAGACACACACAGAATAAAGGTAAGGGGCTGGAGCATAATCTATTATGCTTCAGCTGAAGTAAGAGAAAAAAAAAAAGCAGGAGCAGCAATCCTGATCTCAAACAAAGCAAAAGCAAAAATAGACCTAATTAAAAGAGATAAGGAAGGAAACTAAATCTTGCTAAAGGCACCATAGACAATGACGTAATACTAATACTAAACATATTTGCACCAACTGGTATAGCATCCAAATTCTTAAAAAAAGAAGTTAAATGAGTTACAGGTTCATGACCAAACAAGAGATAAAGAGTATTACGAAATTTAAAATAGATAATTTTGGTTCTATTGAATTTAAAAGCTTTTGTGCAAACAAAACCAGTGCAAGCAAGATTAGAAGGAAAACAGGAAGCTGGGAAACAATCTTTATAGCAATCTCTGATAAAGGCCTCACTTCTCAAATGTATAGAGAACTTAGTCAAATGTATAAGAACACAAGCCATTCTTCAGTTGATAAATGGCCAAAGGATATGAACAGGCAGTTTTCAGATAAAGAAATCAAAGTTATCTAAAGGCATATGAAGAAGTGCTCTAAATCTCTTTTGGTTAGAGAAACGCAAATAAAAACAACTCTAAAGTACCATCTCACACCTATAAGATTGGTCAATATGATAAAAAAAAAAAAGAAAAATGATAAATGTTGGGGAGGATGTGGGAAAATTGGGATACTAATGCATTGTTGGTGGAGTTGTGAACTGATTTCAACCATTCTGGAGAGCAATTTGGAGCTACGCCCAAAGGACAAGCAAACTCTGCATACCCTTTGATCCAGCAATACCACTACTAGGTCTACATCCCAGAAAGATGAAAAAGGGGAAAGGACCTACATGTTCAAAAAATATTAATAGCAGCCCTTCTCATGGTGGCAAAATATTGGAAGTTGAGGGGATACCCATCAATTGGGGAATGACTGAACAAGCTGTGATACATGAATGTAATGGAATACTATTGTGCAATAAGAAATGATGAACAAGCAGATTTCAGAAAAACCTGGAAAGACTTGTACACACTGATGCAAAGTGAAATGAGCAGAACTGGGAAAACATTGTACACAGTTTTAGCAACATTGTGTGATGAGCAGCTATGAATGACTCCGCTCTTCTCAATACAGTGATCCAAGACAAGTACAAAGGAAAATACTACCCACATCAGATAAAGAACTGATGGACTCTGAATGCAGATCAAAACATACATTTTTGCTTCATTCTTTTTCATATTTTCCCCTTTTCATCTGTTTCTTCTTTCACAACTGTGACGAATATTAAAATATGTTTTACATGATAGCACATGCATACCCTATATCAAATTGCCTACCATTTTAGGAAGAAAAGAGGGGAGGAAGGGAGGGAGAAAAAATTGGAATTCAAAATTTTATAAAAATGGATGCTAAAAATTGTCTTGATATGTGATTGGGGGGAGGGGAATACAAAAAAAAAGAATACTTACCTCCAGGTACTCTATCTACTGCACCCCCTAGTTGAGTATATAATCAAATATTAAATAAGAGTACAGAAGATAAGTGTTGTAGAGATTCAGGTAAGGAAGAGAGATTGTAGGATGAAATGATCATAAAAATAATGGTTAGGATTTGAATATGTGGAAGAGATGCCAAGCACTTTAAAATGTGACAAAGAGCATGAGCACAGACCCCAGAGGTCCCTGGGAATGCACCTGAAATATTAAGCAAATGGACCAGACTGGAGCTAAAGGTCCATTGATCTCTAAGGGTGCAGATATAGATGAAAGCATTTGGGTGCCCGAGGTGATGAGAGTTGAAAATTGTGCCCCTGTATCAGAAGCTGTATGTAATTTTTTAATGTGGCACATACATCTTGTCAGAAAATGGGTGCCTCTGAGCCACAAAGAATAGAATTTTTTTTTAATTTTAAAGACATGGACATTTTTAAGAAACAATTCTAAAAAGTCCCCTGTTGCGTTTTCCTTGCCCTCGTGTGTTGTACTACTTTGGTAGTGGAAAATAAGGTTGGAAAGTTAGGTTCAAACTATATTGAAAAGGGCTTTGAATTCCACTCCGAAGTTTGAATGTTACTTAAAACTGTAGAAGAGGAAAAACTCTTGAACAGACTAAATCAGAAATGGAAAAACACTAGGATGCCCAGTGAGGTGATTGTTGCGGTAGTCAAGGCATGATGGTGGGGAAGGAAAGTGGGAATAGAATAAGCATTTATATAGCATTCTGTGTACCAGCTATAAGGCTAAGCACTTTAAAATATTACCTCATTTGATCCTCACAGAAACTCTGCAAGTTAGGTGCTATTATTATCTCCTTCTTGTCTGAGGCTAGACTTGAACTCATGTCTCCCTGACTCCAGGCCCAACACTCCATCCACTGAGCCACCTGGCTGCATGAGACAAGAAGTGTCTAACCGAGAGTATTAGTGAGAGAACCATTACAGAAGGATAATCTGCAGCAATTGGTCATTAGATGTGTGTGGAACAAGGGAGTGAGAGGAAGTCAAAGATAAACAGGATTTGAACTAGGGTTAATTGGGAAAATGAAATCTGCAGGTTAGGGGACTGGTTTAATGGGGAAGAACATGAGTTCAATTTCATTTATGTTGAGTACAGAGTGATAGAATATATTAAGACAGATTCTCTTAACTTGTGTGTGGTATGTATACCTCTGGCAAGACTGGAGAAACCTATGGACCCCTTCTTAGAATAATGTTTTTAAATAATTGAAGGAATACTAAATTTCAGTTAGAGGTTAATGAAAATGTACCCTAGTTAAGAATCATTGATCTAAGTGGAATTGCCCAGGAGGCAGATGTAAGTAATGTGGCTTGAGCTTTGGATAAGTTAAAATTGAAATTATCCAGACAGTTGATAGTTAGGTATCTGTGAGATGATAGTAGTTCTCAATTAGAGTGGAGCAACACACTCTAGCATCATAAATATCGTTATATGTGCTGAGAAAAGTTGGTTATTATGTTTGTTTTATGTAAATTTTACTTACCAGGCATATATATTATGAAGAAAAGTTTTCAAATAAATGTATTTTTATAAGCATTTATTTCCTCACCTTCCTTCTGCTCCCTCATTGAACAATTACAAATAAAAACCCTCAACACACACACACACACACACACACACACACACACACACACACACAGAGTCCAGCAAAACAAATTCCCACATGGGCCATTTCTGAAATGTTGTCACATTCTGCATTTTAGGTTCATCAGTTCTCTATTAGAGAGAATGATATTATAGCCCTCTAGACTTGTAATTTATTATTACACTAATAAGAGTTCTGAAATCTTTCATTTGTTTTTCTTTATATTATCATATAAATTGTTCTGCTCACTGCATTCTGCCTCAGTTCATATAAAGTCTAACCACTATCTTCTGGAATTGTCCCTTTTATCATTTCTTATGGCACAATAGTATTCCATTATATTCATATACCATAATTAATTTAGCTAATAGGTGGGCACCCCCTTAGTTTGCAGTTTTGAGCTACTATGAAAAGAGTTGTTATAAATAGTTTTGTACATATGGGTCCTTTTACCTTTTTTTAATCTCTCTGACTAACTGGGTCAAAGGGTATGATTGCTTAGTAACACATTAGCGAATCTGTTTTCCCAAAGTTCCTCCATCAATTTTCATTTTGCTCTTGCATCATCTTTGCTAATCTGATGGGTGTGACGTGAAAAATCTCAAGGTTATTTTTTAAGGTTTATTTCTCTAATTAATAGTAGATTTGTAGAATTTTTTTTTGTATGACTGTAGATAGGTTGGATTTTTTCCTTTGAAAATTGCCTGTGTTCATGTTCTTGGACCATTTATTTAGAAAAACTTGCTGCAAATATTTTCCCCAGTTATGTTTCCCTTCTAAATTTAACAACATTAGTTTTGTTTGTGGTATGTTAGGTCAGAAGCAGGACTGAAACCCAGGTATTTTTTACTCCAAGGCTAGTGTTTAATCAGCTAAGGCACAATGCCTGTGGGTGGTAAGTTAAATATAGTGTTCTACTTACTAGCTGCATGTCACTTTACCTCTATGAAATCCAGTTTTGTTATCTGTAAAGTGGGTCATTATTCATTACTTATTTCTAGGTGACTGTCAGCAAATCATTTTGTCAGTGGGGCTACAATTCCCAGGGATGAAGAAGAGTAAAGAAGATTTGAGGATATAGGTGTTCCAATAGATTCTAGTGCCAAGGACTGGGATAGAAACAGCAACTGCCTCACCTCCCACCACTAAGGGGAACCCTCAAGAAAATTTTACCAAGTTTCTTCCCACAAGGGCCCCAGTTACAGATTTTTCTCACATCTGGCTTAAAATGAAAAAATTCTAGGCATATACATATATAAGTGTGTTCTGCATAAGCCCTTTCCAGGATTATCAATTTTAACAAATGATGAATCTCTCTTAACTCTGGGTTCCATCCACACAGCTACTCTTTAGAGAAAAATGTTTTCTGTCCCTTTAAGAGTTGGATTCTCTCTCACTTTAAACCTTGCAGTCAAAGACTTAAACACAAATCATAGCAAATCTCCATGGTTTACTGGCAGGGTTAAATAACAAAGTTCAGGTTTTCTGAGGAAAATATATTTAACAATTCATTTCTGTGTTCATAAAATCTCTCAAGAATCTCATTATGTGATAACCTGCAAATATCAGTGTGAAAGATCAGTGTCTCATGGCTAAATTTTTTTCCTGAAACCTTTGTATGAGAAGTCATGTCTTAAGAGCACTTGACTTTGCATACTTGACCATCTTAAGAACTCAGTCCAGAAAACTTTTAAAGTTCAGCTGGAATAGTGTTGCCTAAGAGAGCCTCACGTTGTACAAAGCAATGCATTGTCTTTCCTTGCCAAGACTTATTTTACTCTTGAAATATTATACAACGGCTATTATAGGTGCATTATCTGTGCAAACAGAAAAAGTTTTTTCTTTTGACACAAACCATTTTTTTTTAGAGGTTCAGGAATTTTACATACATGATCTTGTTGACCTCAAATGTAACTCAGTGCACTCAAAGAATTATTTAGTGATTGAATCTTCCTCAACAAATAATGATTAAAACCCAGTTAATTGACATTTCTACTTATGTCACTTTACTAATTAAGTTATAATGCAAACATATTCAGGAATGGGCAGTTTTCTGGTCTAATGTTTGTAAATTCAAAATTTAAATAGCTATCTGGATATTTAGGGACTTTACCCAAAGACTACAAGTCCCTCTGTAGATTGTGTGAAACTTATTCTTACCTAGCACCATTTCTGGTCTACTTTACCAGTTCACACACACACTGGCAAACCAGGTCTATGAGGTTGGCAAGCCAATTCACCCATCATCGTTCATGGGATAATCCAAAGAGACTTGCAGTTTTCTAGTACCATCATTCCTGAATTCTCACCAGTTTGCTTCTCACTGATTACCAGCCAAGTTATTTATTTAGCAGCAACAGAAAAGAGTTACAAAAACAGTCTCCTCACACCCTGGGGTTGCACTATGCCCTTGTATACAAAAGGTCCCTGGGTTGAGTGGGTTCAAATTTAAAAATAGTGAAGCATGTATGTAGAGAATATGTAGCCACTAACTCCAACACACCACTTATCACCCATACTGCCTTTATTTTCAGGGAGTATTGCAGGACCATGTCAACTCTAGCAACCTCCTTTCTAGGGCTTATAGGAGGGCCTTGAATATACTTCCCCTTCATTTTCAGGGACAATTTCTAGACATCATTCCCATAAGCCTTTGCTTTTAGAGTTTATACTAGAGCTTTCTTTTAGCAATGGCCTAATTATAATACCACCCTTATTATATATAAACACATACCAATCATTAGTCAACATTTTAAAACTTCTATATTGAATTGTTCAACCTAACTCAATACTGTGGGCTACTTAACAACATCAGATATGGGTTTTAAAGACTATAGTTTATTATTAGCTTGACCCATCCCCAAAAAGTCCTCTCCCCAATGTAAATTTAAATAGATTTATAAAAAGTTTGTTGTCATAGTCACCATGTTCTGAACACACCTCACTAGCAATCCTCTCTCCCCGAATTAATCAGGGCAATATTTTTCATAAAGGTCATCTCATGTGTCTTATCCCACAGATAAAAACTCTCAGAAACATACAGGAGCTGAAGCTTCAGAAGTTGGGGGGATGTCAGAGGTCAACCATTCCCCTTTTTTCTCTTTGAGAATTCAGGGCCAAACTCATCCTTTTTTTACAGCTTGCTAAAATAAGCTTCTAAAGGGGATGTGGGAAAAGAGGGGAGAGGTCTGCTTTCACAACATTATTAATATGGAAATATGTTTTGCATGATTGCACATGTATAACCTATATCAAATTGTTTACTGGTAGAGAGGGAGGAGAGAAGGGGGAAGAGAACATGGAACTCAAAAATTTTTCAAATGAGTGTTCAAAATTGTTTTTACATGTAACTAGGAAAAAAATAAAATAAACCTCTAAGGAAAGATTTGTGAAAAGACCAACTTTCTAGAACTTTACTGGAAAAAAAAACCTTAAAATCCTTGCAGGTTATCTTGGCAAGATCCAGAGAAAGAAAGATTTACAACCACCGGAAAAAAATTCCAATTTGACTTTAAAAAAAGCCAGAGGAAGATACATTTATAAATCCCAGAGAAAGGAAACTAATTCCATAAGATTGTATTATCAAAATGAAAAAAAGATTTATAAAAATGGAAGTAGATCAACTTGGTAAAATTGAGAAGAATAGAGAGATTTGTAAATTCTGGAGGAACCAGCATATATTCTGTAACATCTGGGGAGCAGAAGAAACACCCCCTCCATAGTAGGAGCGGAGAAAACATCCAGATGTCACAAGGGATGAGGATGGAAAAGATTTAAGGTAATACTACACAGCATAGGGGAAAACATGGGAAAGCACTCAAATTTGTAGTGTAATATTATAGTAATGGAGTAGGAGGTGATGGCATTGGGGTGATGCAAGTGATGGCATAAGAGAGGGAGTGACCATGAGAATTGTCTATGTTATGGCACCCACAAGTGAGGTTAAGCATTTGAGTGGCAATATAGAAGTTTATTACTCTTGATTTTTCCTATTTCCATTGCCCCATCTAGATTATTTGAATTGAAGCAGGGTATGGAAGCTTTGGGGTTTTTTTGCTGTGTTTACTATTATAATACAGATGAGTGGACTATTTACTATAAAATCAGCACCTTCACATTACCCACACTGCTCAACTATGCTGTTTTCCTTCCTAGAACCAATACTTATCAGATTTTTAAAATTTTAAGATGTTCATTTTAGTACTGACTCAATAGCCAACAGTAAGCCCTTCTTTAAGTCCTTATACTTACTTTAAGATACTTAAATAAAAACAGGTTTCTGAAAAGTTAATGAATTATGGTATAGAGTTAGCAAATAAAGTTAGGGCTGGGGAAAAGATTTAGGAAACAGTGTTAAGTGTGTTAGGTTTAGTGAACAGATTTACAATTATGGTTAGAACTAGAATAAAGTTTCCTGAATACCAAGTCATATATCCACAGAATTTGGAATAAGAAGAGACCTCAACAGCAATCCAGTTAAGTCCATAACAGAAAGGAATCTGTGCTATAACATGCATGACAAATAGTCATCATGTTTGTTGTTGAAGTCTTCCTAAGAGGGGAGGCTTACCTTTCAAGATAATCTATTCCAGGTTGAACCTCTGAAATAGTTAGACACTGTCTGCTCTTGTGTTGAGGTTATAATTAATAAACTGAAGTAATTTCCTACATGATTAAATTATTCTTGTGGCAGAAATAAAAACAATAAAACTGTCTTAATTATTCCTAGATTACAGCCTATATCTTGGAAGAATCTAGTTTGAGATATTTATGTGTAAATATAAATATTATATAAAAATTGTACTTATTTATATAAAAGTATCACTTTTTATCCTGGGAGTCCAAAAGTCAGGAAGTAAATCAATAGCAAACTACCAAATTCTTGATTTTGTTGTTCTGTTTCAATTGTTTCAGTCATGTCCAGCTCTTCATGACCTTGCTTGGCTAGTTTTCCCTTTGTTTGTGTAGGTATTTTTCCTGTAAGAATTTATGTTGTGCTGGACCTTGTAGACTGAGCTCTTAGATGCTTGAGGACACCAAAAGCCATAATGAAGCTAAGTCCTGTATAGCATCTTCTGAGTCAGCCATTACTTCACCCTTAAAAGAATATCTGAGAACCCTGCCAATCAGAGGTCACAGGACTCTAATACTGTATTTCACCACATAATTGTGGCCACTGCATAATCATTGCACTCTGTTTTTTCAGTCCAGAAATTGGTTTGTAAGCTATCATCGCAGGGTATAATTGTGTTCATCACGCTGCTTAAAAAATAAACAGAACAGCAATGTGTTCCCCGGTGGCATATGGATAGGCATTTATTTTTCACGCATTGAGAGCCACAAACCTAGAATTCTCAGTGCGTGCATATTGTCAGCATACTTCCAAAAGCTGCCTTTCATGGTTTGTCTAGAGAGCTGCAGCATTAACAGTACTGTCATTCAACCCAATGAAGAGTCATAGGCACAGAGACCTGGCAGGCCGGCAAAGCCATTATAAATAAGTCACATGATATGGTAAGATTTGCTCCTTCCTGTGCTAGCTAAACTGTACAGTTCGTCTGCCAGCAATACAGTTTAGTAATAAATGATTTTTAAGTAGTTCCAGCATAATTTTTAAAAGGTTCACATAATGGTCATTCTCCACTTTTTTGCAAAAAATTTTTGGCATAAAATCTGCAAAGATTATGCAGTGAAACACAGGTCTCAGCTCTACTGCTGATTAATATGTGGTATAAATACTATTGCTTATGGCAGTACTGCTAATAATGATGATGATAGTGATAGCTAACATTTATATAACACTTTTAAGGTTTGCAAAATTATGTAACATATCTTCTCATTCAGTCCTCTCAACAACCCAGAGAGAAAAGTACTCATTTTTACAGATGAGGAAAATAAGACAGACAGCCATTATGTGACTTGTGCAGGGTAATATAGCTAATAAATTTCTGAGGCAGGATTCAAATTCAGACTTCATGACTACAAATCCAACACTCTCCTCTGCATAACTTAGCTGTCATATTACTATTTACTGACAATTGTAATAGTAATATTGCTAGTAATATTCCATGACCTATATTACTATTAGACCTGAAAGTCATTTTAAGTTTTAACATTTTGTAACTCTGACTGAGCTAATTAATTCAACCTTCAAAAGTGTTTAATATATTGGCATTTTTATCTATGTAAGAGGTAGTGGGATATAACTTCAGAAAAGCTGGTGTCCCAGGCAGGAAAAACCAGGTTAAAGTCTGCCATCTGAAACATACTGGCTGTGTGTCTCTGGCCAAGTCACTGAACCTCCTAATGCCCTAGCAATTCTCTGAGATTGTTAATTGCTTAAAAAAAAAAATTCCTCTTTGCATTGCTAGACAGTTTCCTGACCTGGAAATTCCATATACTAATGGAATCATATATCTAATCTCTCTCTATGAATAAGGCATTATAGGAAAGTCTGCTTTACAGATTATCTATAAGAAACTTTTTTTGGTATTGCATTCAATGCCTTTGACCTGCATTTATACTGAGTGTCATCTGTGTAAACATGAGGCTGTCACCAGGATAACACCCAGCAGCCGGCACTATTTTTCTTCTTCAGTACCTCATATAGATCAAAAATACAAAAAGCAAATTAATAAGAAAAATACTTAGTTTATATATACATAATGGCCAATAAGGAAGAAAGGCTACCCAGAATTCTTGAATTTGGTAGAGGTAGTTATCTAAAGTGTACTGTTTCATAATTCACTGAACCCATTTTGCCTGGATCTCTTCCTCAGATTGGAAGATTCCAGCTACCTTAATGCAGTATTCTTTTTTTTATAGAGTGTAGGCAATGCAATTCTTTGTCTCACTTTGTTCTATCAAGTGGGCTAACTTTTGTGCCTGGTTAATGAATAATTCTGAATTTCCCCCTAATTCTTTGTAGAGCTGGAACTGATTCTAAGCCCAGCCTTAAGAAAATAAATAAAATAAAGCTTGTGGGACAGTACTTGTCAGAATACGACATCTGGGGCTCACTACAACAACCATTTTCAACAGATGACTAATCCTATGTATATAAAAAATTCCATTTGCTTCTGAAAAAAATATTTTGATGGTTTTGCTGGTTGATTAAGAAAAAACTTCCATTTTGGGACAGAGCTGTATTTTAACTTTATCATTGGATATAATTATGTATGCTATCCTCCTTTAACCACTTAGGGTGGTATAGTGGAAATGTCATTGGTTTTGGAGTCACAAGACCTGAGTTCAAATCCTGGCTCTGCTACTCACTGCCTGTGTGACCTTAAATGAGACACTTCACCAATCATATGATCCTATTATAGCAATGGTGTGGAGGTGAGTGCTGCCTGGAGAAGAGTAGGGAGCCACAAAGAGGGAGGGAGTGATTAACCCTTCTCATCAGCACACCACCACTACCACACTGACATGTATGACTTTCTTTTTAGTTAATCCTTCATCTCAGCCCCGCTGGGGGAATGGTTTTCTTCCCCAATTCTGTGAGGGGATAATAATGGGGGGAGGGGGAGATAGCTGAAGTAAACCCTCTCAATTAAAATTCCCTCCAGTAAAACTGCTGACTCATTGTCTGGAAACATACTGGTCCAGATTTTTCTCCCTGCTCTGGAAAGTTATTTAAAAAAAAAAACAAACAGATCATTAACTCTCATTTGTTCAAGAAGGGGCTCAAGCTCCCAGACATAAATCACAGTTGTAAAATCTATTTCTCTCTTCTTCTTTCTCCCAGACATCGTACACTTATTGCCCTTTCTCTGCTGCATTTGAGTAATGAAATATGTAGATTGGCAAAGCGAAGGTTAATTATCTTTATCTCAGGAAAACAGAAAACAAACTCTTAGGAAACAAGTATTTGTTAAATTCTGGTCACTCTATTATTTTCAAAGGGCAAACTGAGGCAATTCTCCAACCCAAGATATCCTTTAAGAGCAGGGGCATGCAGCTTCGTAGCAATGGGGTCTTATTGGCTAGCTTTCATTTGCACCAAAAGACCCAGAGCCAGGGGTGACAGCATCTTTTATACCTAGATGTGTCTTCCTTCTGATTGGCCTGACAGTACATCATTTGGACCTTCTATGGCAAGCATAAGGCAACCCTGATTGATAGACATTTTAATAAGGAGGTGGGCTAAGAGTTCTCAGCTTCTCCCTCTTACTTCATCCTTGAGGAAGGTGGCGTAGATTAGAAAATGCAAGGACATACCCTAGGAATAGCCTTAGTTCAAATCAGCTTCTGTTTGCTGGTAAGTAGAGGTAAGGGGCCTCTACCCAAGCCAGTTAATGAGCAAATACTCTTCAAGACTTCCTGACCTTCTGAGGTTGGGGGTCTGAGGAAATGAATGGATTCACATAGAAAAATTAATAATAAATGCTACAATTGAACATTAATTATTCTCATTCCCTTCTTTTATCCATGAGAGACAAAGTCTCCCCAATGCTTCATTATCTGATATGACAATTGTAAATTTCAGGATCGACTTACCGAGATACAAAAAGACCTGATGGTACTAAACATTTTATCAGGGGTTTTTTAAGTATGAGGCTGAAATGTTTTTAACATAATGGGGATAGTTTGAGAGGAAGATGGAGAGAGATTGACCAGTCCATTGACAGGAACCATTAGGGGCAGCCCTGAGCAGACCTTACAAAGAACAGTGGCGCATGGGGAAGGAGTAAGAGGGAATGATAAGCATGTAATCTCTTTCTCAATAACCCATTCCCATTGTCCATTTCATCAGTTCATCAAGTCATAGGGCTCAGAAGTCTCATGCAGTTGTCTGATGTCTGGGAACACGTCCTAATACAGTTGTCTGGTCTTCTGAAAATGTTTCCTCTTAGTCATTATGGACTGGGTGTGGTCTCAGAGCATCTTCTTCTAGCAGATCTGCTTCTCTGATTCAGGTCACTTGTCCTGCATGTTTCTGTTAAAATCTCTTCCAAAACAGATCTTAATACAATATAATACCATTACTTTAATTTTATTTGGCCAAAAACTAGGTCATGTGGTGAAAACTAGCTCAAACCTTATGGCTGTAATAAGAACATCAAATTATAAACTCGTAGGTCAAAGAATTTACATTTTTCCTTGTTACTTGCTGCTCCTCTCTTTATCTAAACCAGGTATTTGATTTAGACAGTGCCAACAATAGACTGAAGAGAGAATTTTTGAATATCTAACGTGTAGAATGAGCCCTTCTAGTTAATAATTAGTCACGACAACTAAGTGAGGAAGATTAATTGTAATGCTGTATCATTTGATTATTAATATTAATTTGTTATAGTTCCTTCTCTGTCAAAAGGCCATCTCTTAATACTAGCTTAAAGAGAAGCACCTCTCCAGCCAATTCTAGTTAAGGAATATCATCTCATTAAATGTCTTTTCAGGATATCTGCTCATTAACTAGGTTGGGCTTGGGCCTTACCCAACTAGAAATTTGAATTCTGTTTACTCTGTAAACAGGACCCAGCTGCAGTTAGGTCCCTCCCCAGGAGGGATGAGCTTCTGTCTTTGGTTCCTTCATTAGAGTTTGGGGAGGCCTGGCTCATGAAGGAGAAATAAAACCAGAGAGAACCTGATCAGGGTGCCCAGATGGTTAGAGGAGGCTGAAAACTCATGACCAAGCCTCATTCCTCAGGTGACCTTGACAATGAAATAATCAAGAGGAGTTGAGTGCTCTTAGTCCATCTCCTCATTAAATATCCACCAATCAGTATTGCCTGGGTCGTCAGGGGAGGACCCTTTCAGGATGTGAACAGGGAGATTTAAGATCACCTTTCCTCTTTGTCTTTGGTTATTGAGAGAAGCCACTGACCATCAATTTATTGATTATTGGCTAGCCTAGTTAATAAATTTATTATTAACACCCAGAAACTTTGTCTCTCAGAATTTTTATTCATGACATAAGGTTTAGTGCCTTTTAAATTGGCAGGCTCCACTGTCATTTAACTTCTTTAGACTAGCATTTATTTTATTTCACCCTTTACCTTGGATTCAAGCCCCACAAAAGGAAGAAACTTCAGTTTCATTACCTATAACTGCCATGTGATATAAGTTAGCAAATGTTATATTGATATATCTAGGAAACTAAAATAACAACTAGCTGTCTTAAATTATTTGATCTGTGTAGAGGATGAGCAATACAATTACATATGTAAAATCTGAGCCCAATTTTTTTTTTTAGCTAGGCAATGGGATTAAGTGACTTGCCCAGTGTCACACAGCTAGTAAGTGTTATGTGTCTGAGGTTTGAACCCAGGTCCTCTTGAATCCAGGGCCAGTGCTCTCCACTGTGCCACCTAGCTGCCCCATGAGCTCAATTTTTACAACTTGTTATTGGAACATGTTCAAGGCCTTTGTATCCCATTAGAAACATTTATATTTGATAATCATCTGATCTTATTTTCTCAAAAAAAAAAGTTTCACTCCAGCTATTCATTCCATTTATTTACTCTAGTTATTCATTCTAGTTGCCACTTTCCCCTGTAGGAAGATGAGGTGCTGCTAAGGATCTAATACTCTACGTGAGCAGCTAAGCAACAATATTCTTTGTAAGCAGGTGACTTCTATGCCAAAGTTTAATGGCACACAAGTGAATTTACCTGAGAGGCTTATTTTACTCCAATTTTAACAAAAGACCTGGGAAGGGATGTGTAAATAGACTAGGTAATAAATTCCATATTGTATAAAACATGTTTGCACTTTGCAACATGCTCCACACACAGGTGTTATTTCTACATTAAATAATAAACCTAAGTAAAATTAGATGTCTCTTTGACGTATCACAAGTTAGATCATAAGTTACTTTCCTCTAAGATAACTAATTGCACTGAAATTCTTTTAACACAGAACAGAAAATGTTTCCAATTTAATGTCATTAAATAATAAATTAATGTTGGTCCCATGAATTGCTGCAACTTTGTCTAATTATTACCATAACACTCTAAAATGTTTCAAGGACCTTAACTTATATGTTAATATATAACTAGTAACAGGCAGATGACAAGCCCAGATACTCATCTATTTAGTAGCTGAGGATATGGAAATGACTATATTCTCAGACTGAAAATAGTAAGATACTATATACTTGCATGTTATGCTAAAGTATTAGAGCAACCAGATTCATTAGATAAAAAATAAATTATAATTTCATTTGCCCTGGTTATACAGATTTGCTGTGAGAGGAAGAGGCAGAGGCATGGGTATAACAGCATCAGAACTGGTCCTCAAGGCCTAAGCCCAAGGACACAGAATGAGTCAATACACATATGATATGGTAAAGCATCCTTAGTTCTATTTGATTTCAGGTAAGAGTCACAGTTAAGTTTCTGAAACAGCCAGTCATGCAAGGTCCCACTTCATTTATAGAGTGTCAAAGCCAGTCTCAGGATTTAACCTGTTGATGAAACATTCCTGTTCAAAAAGAAGGGAAGCATTTTCATAGGGGCAGGTAGGTGGTGCAGTGGATAGAGCACCAGCCTGGGAGTCATGGGGACCTGAGTACAGATGTGGCCTCAGACACATGACACATACTAGCTGTGTAACCCTGGGCAAGTCTGTTAACCCCTATTGCCTCACCAAAAAGCAAAAAAAAAAAAAAGGGAAGCCATGTCAAGAGGATCCTATCTTCAGTCATGCCAAGGTCTTCCTCTCAACTTTGCCATACAAACATCTGCCTTTGCAGCTCTCACACTGCACTCCCCCTGGGCAGTACATGGCATTTCCTCTTCGATAGTGGACTATTGGCCTTATGACAATGCAAATAATCATATCTGAAATCAAAGCTTAGAATATCACAAATTATAGTGCCCTGATACTTTACCTCAAATAGCAGGTTTCACTAATCATGCTTAGGGCTGGATATAAAATAGTCTCGCATTATAGTAAATCAGTTTATCACTAAGAAAGCACCATACCTTCCAAAAATCATACAACATTGTGGTGTTCTGCTCATTATACTTTTTCCCCATTTTAAACTCACCCTGGTATAAAAGCAATCAATAAAATAATTTTAATATCTAATTTCAGATAGACAATAAACATAGAATACTTTATTCAAATGATCTCTCAAAAGAAACTGACAGTTATTTGCAGACTAACCAAGGGTAATCTCTTATTGTATATTAACCCCTACAATAAAATAAAACTTCTAAGACAGGGGTCTGGTAAGACTAGGTTGGTTAAAAATTATAACTTAAGTATAAATCATTCCAGATATAACTTCATATTTCACAGTAAACAGTCCTATACTGTAAACAAATTCCTAATCATCCTCCACCTCTCATAGAGGCCTGTTTGCAATGGGGGAGGGTAGTCAGTTTTCTAAGTGACATAATACATAAAATCTTCCACAGAGATGACCCTGCTCAGGCAGACCGTTCTAAGAAACCTGGCAGGTTTACACATAAGGAGATTTATACAAGATCTTTCTTACTCTCATATTCATAAAGTAAAAAGATATTATTCTTCACCTTTAAAATATATCCAAATTAAATGCTTCATAGGGCTTTAGCCTTATCACAATACCTCCTAATGTCTACCAATAACTTTACAATTTTCATGTGATAGCCAAATAATTTCAGATGAAACTTCTTTACTATAGGCAAATCTGGAAAGTTATAGTTTCTTAAATTACAGTACTTCAGAATATTATAATATGCTATCAGCAAGGCTGATAACAGTTTTCAAACTTTTTTTTACTTCTTTTAACCATCATAATGTTCATAATCTAACAAGATCCAGATTAAAAGAGAAGCTGTGTTCCTCACAGCATATCTGATACAGTAATTTTCCAAATTCCACAGCGTGGAACATTTAGAAACATAATAATATTCCTGATAGCTGCATGAAACAAAATTTGAGTACTTATCAGATGATATAAATTTAGTCAGATGTGTTTCAAAACCACATAGATTTTTGAGTTCCAAATTTTTCTCCCTTCCTCTCTCCCTTTCCTCCCCCCTCCCCAAGACAACAAGAAATCTAATATAGGTTATACATGTACAATCACATGTTTCCATATTGGTCATGTCGTGAAAAAAGAATCAGAACAAAAGGAGAAAACCACAAGAAAGAAAAAACAAAAAAAGTAAAAATAATATGCTTCAATCTGCATTCAGACTACATAGTTCTTTCTCTGCATGTGGATAGCATTTTCCATCATGAGTCTTTTGGAATAATCTTGGATCATTGTACTGCTGAGAAGAGCTTATTCTATCATAGTAGATCATTGCACAATGTTGCTGTTACTGTGTACAATGTTTATAGATTTAATTGTTAAAAGACTGATATAAGATATATTTGAAAATTCATCCTATCACACGTGGCTTTAATATAACTGAACAAATTTAGGTGTTATTTCCTTAACATAAGCTGATTTATAAACTTTATAACTTAAGTATAAATCATTCCAGATATAACTTCATATTTCACAGTAAACAGTCCTATACTGTAAACAAATTCCTAATCATCCTCCACCTCTCATAGAGGCCTGTTTGCAATGGGGGAGGGTAGTCAGTTTTCTAAGTGACATAATACATAAAATCTTCCACAGAGATGACCCTGCTCAGGCAGACCATTCTAAGAAACCTGGCAGGTTTACAAACAAGGAGATTCTAGCTAGGTGTGAAGCTAGCTCTTCCACTTCTGAAACTTGTTGCTCTCAGGTATAAACATTATAGAATTTATACCATATCATCCGCAAAGATAACATAAACTCATATCTATGTCCAAATAACGATTCTCAAACATCTTATCACATAAAGCAATGAAGAATTTTTTGAAATCGTTATTATAATGAGATAAAGTACTCTTAAAATATCAGCTTTCAGACAACTCTTTAGCAGCTGAGTTTATAATCTAACTATCTAAATTATAGAAGTCATTTTTCTAACTATGTTGGTGTTACTAAGTTTTACAGTGTAAGTATATTAATTAATTTTATGTTAACAGTATTTGTAAATACATATATAAATACATTCAAGTTTAGATTCACACAAGCCATTGCTGTTAAAAATGTATTAAGATTCTAGGTGGAGGACTGGTTTTGGGCCAGGCAAAAGGTCTTAAGGAATTTGATCTGATGCTGACAGGGCATAGCCCATCAAAGTCCTTGAGAGTTTTCACAGAACACAAAAAGAGTTAATACAATGGTTCTCAATTTGCAGATATAAGGAAACACTTAAGGTACTATATAGTGGTCACAACTAAAATAGCCAACGTTTACATAGTGCTTGATGAATAATATGGGCAAAACCTGATATTAAGTAGTCTATAAACAAGAGCTTCTTACAAACCATCTTGAAAGGTGAATGGACAGTACCATCAGATGCGCAGTCTAAGAAGTTAAAGCTTCAAAAAAAAATTCCTAGGGCCATGTGGTATAATGGTTGGGGATGTTAAGGACTGTTAGGGGTCCTTTGAACTTGACTTTTTTGAGTTGCCATATTTTCCATAAACATTGGACCCAGTGTATGCAAGAGGCCCTGAATGTGTCAAGGATGAAGCCCACCACACTCTCCCCACTCCGCCCCCCAAGATGACATAATGTGATGTTTGCATCCCAAGCTGGAAGTCAAGGCGGGTGCCAAATAGTCTGAACTAGGCTTGTGCACCTTGGACCAATAGTCCATCATATCTTCATGATCTAGCAGTTCGCAGGGGAAAAGAATGTGGCTTTTTGTCTTTGCCTTGCTTCTTCCTTTGGGATGAGTTTTGTCTTTTTCTAACCTTTGCTGACCTTTTCCCCTCCCTTCCACACCCCTTTAGGTGGAGGTTCCTGGTATCTCCTCCTTCCTTTGTCCTGCTGTTACACAAATGCAAATTTATTTACTAATCATTAACTCTTTGGGTTCCACAAGCATGTTCATTTCTTTTGTAGGAAACAGTAGCTTTTATGTAAGTTTCCCTAAGATTGCCTGTTGACAGGGATATCAGTTGAATCTCTCCTCTTTGTAATTCTAGTTCTCAACTGAAATCAAATCATTGTATTGTTACCTAAGCATGGTGCTACATACTGAAATCTTAAAATATTAACACTATGCTGAATTGTCAATCTGTTAAAAAAGGCCAGTACTTAGCACTATTTATCAAATGTAATTATTTCAAACAACATGTTAGCAGAGCTGGTAAGACCTTTGATTCTGCTTTTCAAACCTGAGGACATTTTAAGGGGTTCTTGTGATTTTAACTTCACAGAAAACCATTGTCATTTTCTATATTTCTAAAGAATTTTCAAACATATCTTACATCAGTCTTTTAACAATTAAAACTATAAACATTGTACACAGTAACAGCAACATTGTGCAATGATCTACCGTGATAGAATAATCTCTTCCCAACTGTACAATGATCTAAGACTATTCCAAAAGACTCATGATGGAGAATGCTATCCACATCCAGAGAAAGAGCTATGGAGTCTGAATGTAGATTGAAGCATGTAATTTTCACTTTTTTTGGTTTTTGTTTTTTCTTTCTTGTGGTTTTCCCCTTTTGTTCTGATTCTTTTTTCACAACATGACTAATGTGGAAATATGTTTAACATGATTGTACATATATAACTCATATCAGATTTGTTGCTATCTTGGGGAGGGGGGAGGGAATGGGGGGAGGAAGAAAAATTTGGAACTCAAAATCTTACAAAAATGAATGTTGACAACTATCTTATATATAATTGGAAAAAAATAAAATATTATTAAGTGCAAAAAAACTTAAATCTATAACCTAAGATAATCAGAGTTCACTTTTTAAACAATATTTCTAATATAATGAATTATCATATTAATGTTAGGCATTATCTTTTATCAACTGGGTGAAGCCCACCCCTCACATACAGAGGAGTCCAAGTTGAGATGAAAGCAGAAAGGTTTTAGTAAAAGGAAAATTAGACACTAGTGCCAAGGCGGGTACATACAAGGTACAAGGAAGCCTATAGCCTAGGGGAAATGGGGGCAGTTTATGCTTGAAAACCACAAAAGGGAAGGTTTAGGGAGGGGTTAGAGTGGAGAGTGGACAGTCCCTTCCAGAAACTGGATGTTTTGTAGCAACAGCTGACCGCAAGGTTGGTTTAAGCTGGTTGAGGTGCACAGCTGAGCAACGTCAGTCAACAAACACCAGCAAAGGTGTCTGGATAAGAGCAAGACTTGTTTACCTGAAGGTACCTGTTTGGTTCTTTTGGTCTGTTGCCTTTACTCCGTATCCAATGCAGCTGCCTGGTAAGGTAGCTAATAGAAAACAGACATGTTAATTTCAGGGATATTGTCATACTTTATATATGTTACAAATAGAGAAAAGGTAAGTTGTTTTAAGATCATACAGTTAACAAATTTCCTGATTGATGTATTTTCCCAGCACTTTGTAAAATGAGATCTGAATTAATTCAGTTACACCTGGATCTACATTACACAATGGTATCATAAAGAATACTTAAGTAATAATTTCAGTTATTTAGTATGATTCTGTACAAGGCCTATTTATTTCAAACACTTTATAAGGTCTACAATTTTTAGCAAATCCACTGTCAAAAATTTAAACTTTATCCTTCATATTAGGTTCTAAATTATTATAATTACGCTAATGGGGGTGATATTCAATACCACATTTTGATAATTTCAGGACAAATTCAGACCTCAATTGAAATTCAGAAATCTGGGCTTATAATCTCTGTTGGTAACATTTAAATCTCAATTTATTTAAGAGTCACTTATTCTTAGTGCTTCAAAAAAGAGAGCCCAAGAGGGCAAAGCCACGTAAAGGCAGGGACATGCCTGAGTTCTCCCTAAAATCCTCCGAATACCTTTAAATAATTATTCTAAACAAATTCTAGAGAAGCATAACCCACAAAAAGATGGAGTGAAACAGTTTTCTAGCCTAAGACAACTTAAAAGGTTGGCAGGAAAGGTCTGACACATCTGGGTAAAAGTGGAGCACAGTCCAATGGAGGCCGTGCCAGTGTAGACCTGGCATCAGAAAACCAGAGCAGGTCGTGAGGCAACTGAATCAGTGGCAGCAGTGGCAGTTTCCAGACCTTTCAGCCCACAGATAGTAAGAGATTGGACAGCAATCCAGAAGGAAATTTACAGGATTCCCTTTGCTGGCACCAGAGGCAGGACTCTGTTGCATTGCCTATACTTGGATCTGGATCACAGTCCTGGGTGCAAGGAGGAGCACTAGCACAGCTTGTGGGGAGCAGGGACCCTGGTCACAGTTTCAGGGTTGAAAATAATGTGGTTACTCACAAACAAGTGCACAGTACTGGATAATAGTACACACACCTCTCCCTAGATCATACCACCTTGGAAGAGTCAAAACCAGAATTATCTCTGAAAACAACTGCACAAAAAAACCAGAAGCTTGGGAAATACCTCCTCCACTTGGAAAAGAACCCACTGTAGCATAAAGTTAAAAGTCAAGAAGTAGGCTGTAAAATGAACAAACAACAGAAAAAAAAAATCTGATCATAAAAAGTTACTGTGATGACAAGTTTTGATCTTAAAACAGTCAGAAGAAGATAACAAAGTCAAAATTCCTGTATCCAAAGCCTCAAAGAAAAATATGAATTGGTCTCAGGCCATGTAAGAGCTCAAAAAGGATTTTAAAAATCAAGAGAGGTAGAGCAAAAATTGGGAAGAGAAGTGAGAGTGATACAAGAAAGTTATGAAAGAAATGAGTCAACAGCTTGGTAAAGGAGGCATAAAGAAAATAACACCTTAAAAAACAGAGTAGGCCAAATGGTAGAAGAGGCACGAAAAGCAGAATTGGCCAAATGGGAAAAGATAAACAAAAATTCACTGAAGAGAAGAACTCCTTAAAAAGTTGGCAAAGTGAAAAAGGAGGTCCAAATGCTCACTGAAGAAAATAATTTCTGCAAAATTAGAGTTGAGCAAGCGGAAACTAATGACTTTATGAGACATCAAGAAACAATCAAATAAAATCAAAAGAATGAAAAAAAAAAGAAAATGTGAAATATCTTATGGGAAAAACAACTGACCTGAAAAATAGATCCAGGAGAAGTAATTTAAAAATTATTGGACTATCTGAAAGCCATGATCAAAAAAGCAGCCTAGACATCATATTTCAAGTAATTTTTGAGGAAAAGTGCTCTGATAATCTAGAACCAGAAGGGAAAATAAGAATTGAGACTTTTTTTCTTTCTTTCTTTTTTTTTTTTAGCTAGGCAGTGGGGTTAAGTGACTTGCCAGAAGGTCACACAGCTAATGAGTGTTATGTGTCTGAGGCCAGATTTGAACTCAGGTCCTCCTGACTCCAGGGCTGGTGCTCTATCCACTGCACCACCTAACTGCCCCAGGAAAATAGAAATTCAAAGAATCCACTGATCACTTCCTGAAAGAGATCCCAAAATGAAAACTCCCAGGAATATTATAACCAAATTCTAGATCTCCCAGATAAAGGAGAAAATACTGCAAGCAGCCAAAAAGAAACAATTCAAGTACTCTGGAACCACAGTAAAGATAAAACAAGATTTAGCAGCTCCTACATTAAAGGACCAAAGGATTTGGAATATGATATTCCAGAAAGCAAAAGAGCTAGGACTATAACCAAGAATCACCTCCCAGCAAAACTGAGTATAATCCTTAAGAGGAAAAAATGGATATTCAATGAAATAGAGGACTTTCAAGCATTCCTGACAAAAAGACCAGAGCTGAATAGAAAATTTAACTTTGAAATATAAGATGTAAAAGAAGCATAAAAAGGTAAGCAGGAAAGAAAAATCATAAGGGATTTGATAAGGTCAAACTGTTTATATTCCTACATGGGAAAATGATATTTATAAGTCATAAAATCTTTCTCATTATTAGGGCAGTTAGAAAGAGTATACATAGAAAGCAGAGGTGTGAGTTGAATGTTATGGTATGGTTATCTTAAAAAATAAAACTGAAGGATGAGAAAGATGAATGCACTGGGAGAAGGGGAAAGAGAGAGATAGAATGGGATAAATTATCTGACATAAAAGAGACCTGAGAGTTTACAGTGGAGAGGAAAATGGAAGAAGCGGGAAGGAGAGCATATGCATCTTGCTGTCATCAGAATTGTCTCAAAGAGGGAATAATATACACTCAGCTGGTGTAGAAATCTATCTTACCATACAGAAAAGTAGGAAGGGAAGGGAATAAGAGAAGGCCAGAAGGGAGGGAGCTGACAGAAAGGAGGACAGTTTGGGGGAAGTAAAAATCAAAAGTCTTTTCCTTTTTTTCTTTCCTTCATAGATATAAGGCAATCCTAATTTGCTCTATGGTCATTCCATGCCAATCTGGGCACCTCTTGTGGAAATGCTTTCATAACTGAGGCAGGGATTGATTAACAAAATGAGTGCAAATGATACATCTATCTTGAAGGTTGATTGGATCCAATCCAGCATACCACTTGACACTTTTGCATAGAAGCAGCTAGGATTTTCTCTCTTCCTGAACTGTTCCCTGAAATGTATCCCATTTTTCTGATTTAATCACATATACCTCCATGCCCAGAAGTAAATTTTCTCTAGCTTTTTTTAATCTGATATAATTTTTGGAGTCATTGGGATTCCAATTAGGATCTTCTAGAGGCTAAAGTTGGGCTGACCCACCTGCAGAAATTAACTTATTTGTTGCATTTATAATAGCTTGCCTTACCCCAAAGGAGAGTAAGGTTTACATTAAATCAGTAACATCTCCCATGTAGAATTAAATCCCCTAAAAATGGTTTGAAATTGAGTGACCACAGCTGCTGGATCCTCATCAAATTTGGGAATGTCTCTCCAAGTACAAAGATCAGTGAGGCTGAAAATCACATCTGTGTATGTAAAACTACATTGCCCCTGCAATCATGAGTAGATAAAAATGCTTTACAGTTTTTCCTTTACTTTCAGAGAAATCAAACTCTCAGTCAAGACAGAGGGTGAGTAGGAAGAAGGTGCAGAAACTGGTAGAAGAGAGGGAAGAGGTGAGGGTGCTGCAGCTGACAAAGTAGCTCTGAATATTCTTTGAGCTGTAATTGCTGAAGTGGCTTCATTTACCTAAACACAATAAAATTTGATGGATGAACCCTCACAACAAACACTGTCATTTAATAGACTGTCATTGTAAGGAGAAGTGACAGACAGGATGTGAGAGGGATAAAGGTGATGTGTGGCACAGAGTGTTGGACCAATCATAGACTCATCCTCTCTAAGCTGAACATTCACATTCAGCAAAAGTGGCCACCCCAAGGCAAGACAACTATCAGGAAATTTAATTTCAACAGATTAGAGTACTTCTCTGAGTGTTAACAGTTCATTACTGGCTTGGAAGGAAAGCTGAGCCAGTGGAACAAAAAAGGAGCAGGCAGCTTTCAGAGATTTGGTGTGCAACACCACATTTATTCATCTGGGCCAGAACACTCACAAACATCAAGATTAGTTTAAGGAAAATGATAGAGTAATTCAGAAACTACTATTGAGTTCAGAGTACTCCATAGGGTTTACCAGAGGATAGTTCATCTGTCACTAAGATGGCAGCTTTTAACTCCATCAGAAGTAAAGTGCAAGTGAGGCTTAGAGAGGTGCAAGATTTTAATCTCAGTAAGAAGGCAAATTCAGTTTTACACTGATAGTAACAATCCAAAGAATTTTTATGATGCCTTGAAGGCTCTTTATGGGTCAAAACCTATGGTGCATCTCAACTACACATGGTTGGCAATAGGGGAGCAGAGAGGGAATGGGCAGCTTTCAGAGATTTGATCTACAGCATCACATTTATTCATCTAAGACAGAACACTCACAATGTGTAGAGAGAAACGATAAATCAAAAGACTGGAAAGATACGAGAGGCTGTGACAAACTTTAAATACCAAATGGAGGAGTTTGTATTTGATTGTGGAGGTAATACTACGCCAGTTGAATTTATTGAATAGAAGGATGACTTGGTCAAACTTGTGCTTTAGGAAGGTCACTTGGCAACTGTGTAGAAGACAGATTGGAGCATAGAAGGACTTGAAGCAAGGAGACCAGTTAGAAGATTATTCCATTAGTCTAGGAAAGAAGCAGTAAAGATCTGAACTAGGGCATTAGCTGTGAGAGTTGGTTGGTTGTCCTTTGTTCTCAGAGAGGACCAAAATGACATCACTATACTATAGTCAAGTTTCATTGTGTCCAACTGTGGCTGATCAGACCAATATGAGCTTGGAATGTTCTACCACAGGTTGGGTACAAATAGTCCATGTGAACATTTGGGGTGAATTCTCTAAGTTTGTGCATCTTGCATTTCTTTTGAGCTATTTCAATTCTGATTTGCTCATAGAACACAGCACCTTCTCTGATGTGGGCACACCATGCTGAGTGGTTCTGTGCCAGGGTCTCCCATGTCACACAATCAGTTCCAAAGTTCTTTTTTTTTCCTTTGAGCCAAAGACAAGGTTTGTTAGAACATCCGTCATATTTGGCAGACTCTTAAGGAATCTAAGCATTTGTATCACTAATGCAAGCGGGCCAGATCTTAAGAATCTGAGCCCATGGTTAGATTTTAAGAATCTAAGCATTTGTGAGCCATTGGCTAGGTTCTTAAGGAATCTGAGATGTGGCTGTATTTTAAGAATCTGAGCCCAATTCCAAAGTTCTTAAGAGAGACCTTGAACGTGTCTTTGTATCACTTCTTCTGACCACTATGTGAATGCTTGACTTGTGTGAGTTCTCCATAAAATAGTCTTTTTGACAAGCATACATTTTGCATTTGAATAACATGGCCAGCCATCAGAGTTGAGCTATCTGAAGTAGAGTTTGAATGCTTGGCAGCTTAGTTCGAGAAAAGACCTCAGTGTCTGGAATTTTATCCTGCCAGGTGATCTTCAGAATCTTCCTAAGCCAATTCAAGTGGAAGCAATACAGTTTCCTGGCATGGCACTGGTATACTGTCCAGGTTTCACAAGCATACAACAATGAGGTCAGCACAATGACTCTGTAGACCTTCAGTTTGGTGGTCGACCTAATACCTCTTCTTTACCACACTTTCCTTCAGAGCCTTCCAAACACTGAGCTGGCTCTGGCAATGGGTGTGCCAACCTCATTATCAATGTGTACATCCTTGGAAAGTATGCTACTAAGGTAAGTGAACTTATCCACAGCATTCAAAACTTCTCTTTTTGCTATAACTGATGGTTCCATGTATGGATGATGTGGTGGTGGCTGATGGAGCATCTTTGTTTTCCTAATGTTAATTGTTAGGCCAAAATTAGCACAAGCAGCAGAGAATTGATCCATTCTTTGTTGCATCTCAGCTTCAGACGCCCCATTGAGTGTACAATCATCTACAAACAGAAAAGCATGCACCAACATTCCCTTGCGTTGCCTTGTAGCCTTTTTAAGTTGAAGAATTTACCATCAGTGCCATAGCTGACCTTGGTGCCATGTTCATTCTCATTGAAAACTTGTCATCTTCCTCTTTCTCTCCCCAGCAACTAAAATAGAGCTTAGGTATTGGGTGTGCTTGGTGTGCTCCCTCCCTGGTGGTCTCCAAGCAAAGGCTTGTCACGTGTGCAGTCATGAGGATCCTATGAGAGTAGAGAGAAGGGGATGGAGGTAGAAGTGACAAGATTTAATAGCTTATTGGATATGTTAGGAGAGTGGAAATGATACTAAGGGAATGATACTAAGAACATAAACCTGGTTGAATGGAAAGAAGATGGTGCTCTCAACAGAATTAGGAAAGTTCAAGAAAGGAGTGTTAGGGGCTTGAGGAGAGAAGAATGATTTGGAGGGGAGGATATATCGAGTTTGAAATGTCTACAGGACATCCAGTTTTAAATACCTGATAAACAGGTGTTGTAGGACTGACAGAAGAGAAACTAGGGCTATGTAATGGACTCAAACCAGTCTCCTGTTAGTTTGGGTCCAAAACTAGAATGACGTGAAACATTTCTAGTCCATTAACAGTTAACAGAAAGAGATGTATTTAGCCATAGTAGAGGAAGGGCATTCAGAGAAGGGAAATGATACTCATTTGGGATAAAGTATGGATTCAGGTGAATATAGCTTCCCAGTATTGTCCATACTTAATGGTCTGTGGTCTGAAACCTAAGGGAGGGCACCAGCCCCAGATGACCAAGATGCTAATGTCAGTGGCCTGAACCTCAGTCCCTGAACCAAAGAGTCCTCAAGGACAGTTTCAATGATTTTTAAGGAAGAACAGGAAGGAGAGAATTAGGATATTGTTCTCACCATAGGCTAGATATACAAGATGACTCAAAAGTCTAAATGCAGTAGCTTCAGGTGTATGTCTTTTTCAATGTGCTCTTTCAAATATTTCAAAACCTTTCATGAGGTCCTTTTCTTAAGTTATCAAAGCTTAAAACTGCACTAAGACTTTTGGGACATTATTGATCTGTGGGTCATCAGCATAGAGAAGATAAGTAAATCTAGGTGAGCTGATGAAGTCACCAAGAAAAAGTATAGAGAGAGAAGAAAAGACACTGAAGTTTAAAACCTTCAGGTATGCCCTTGTCAGAAGACAAGATAGGGATGGTGGTAACAAAGGAGATTAAAAATGAGTGGTCAGACAGGTAGTTTGAGAACCAAGAGAGAATAGTGTTATAAAAACCCAGAAAGGAGAGAGTATACAGGAAAAGAGGGTTGTTCACAGTTGTAAAATGCTTCAGGACAAGATAAGGTCAAAATGGGTATGTGATTTAAATATAAAGGGTGATACCATAAGCAAATTAAAAGAGCATGGAATAGTTTAACTGTCAGATTTATAGATAAGGGAAGGATAGATATAGAGAGCATTACAAAATGTAAAATAATTTTGATTATATACATATAAAAGTTTTTGTACTTACAAAACCAATGTAACTAAAATTATAGGGAGAGCAGAAAAAATCAGCAAGTTATCTCTGATAAAGGCCTCATTTCTCAAATTTATAGAGAAGTGAATCAAATTTATAAAAATACAATTCATTCCTCAGTTGATAAATGGTCAAAGGATATGAACAGGCAGTTTTCAGACGAAGAAATCAAAGGTATCTATAGTCATATGAAAAATGCTCTAATTCACTGTTGATCAGAAAAATTCAAATTAAAACAACTCTGAAGTACCACCTCACACCCATCAGAGTGGCTAATATAACAAAAAAGGAAAATGTTGGATGTTGGAGGGGATGTGGGAAAAATGGGACACTAATGCACTGTTGGTGGAATTGTGAACTAATCCAACCATTCTGTGAGCAATTTGGAACTGTGGCCAAAGAGCTATAAAACCGCATACCCTTTGATCCAGCAATACCACTGCTAGGTATATATCCCAAAGACATCCAAAAATGAAAAAAAGACCTATTTGTACAAAAATATTTATAGCAGCGCTTTTTGTTTTGGCTAAGAATTGGAAATCAAAAGGATGCCCATCAATTGGGGAATGGCTAAACAAGCTGTAGTATATGATTATGATGGAATATTATTGTGATATAATAAATGACAAGCAGGATGATTTCGGAACAACCTGGACTTACTTGAACTTATGCATGATGAACTGAACAGAACCAGGAGAATGTTATACATAGTAACAGCAATTTTGTCCAATGAAGAATTGTGAATGACTTAGCTATTCTTAGTAATACAATGATCCAAGACAATGCTAAAAGACTAATGATGAAGCATACTATCCATCTCCAGAGAAAGAACTGATATTGATTGAATACAGACTGAAGCATGCTATTTTTACACTTTATTTTATTTTTTTCTTTTATTAGAGTCTTCTTGTACAAAATTACTAATATAGAATTGTTTTACATAATTGCAGATGTGTACCCTATATCTGATTGCTTACCATCTCAGGGAGGGAAGGAAGGGATAGAATTTCGAACTCAAAACTTTAAATTAAAATGTTTAAAATAAATAAATAAATTGACAATAAAAAATCAAATGCTTCAGGGGTCAAGAAGAGATGAGAGTTGAGAAAAGGCCATCAGATTTGGCAACTAAGAGATTGTAGCCAGGAACATATTAGGAGCTGGGCTTTCTAATTTCATCCCTATCTCATGGAAGTACAAAGAAGCTATGAATATAAATATCATTAAAGCATTTCATAGGCCTTAGATGAAAGGTGCTACATAAACAGAAGACTGTATTATTAACTAAGTCTGAAAAATGTGTTTACTTCAAAAAATTTATGTATAATCCTGATTCTGTTCCAGGAAGTATTTCTCTTCATCACTACAAGGCTTTGCTTCAGAGATTGCCTTGTCTGCGTTGTACTGCTCTCCTGGCATATGACCCACTCCTTTGAGAGGTTGTTTGTTTGTGTTCAGAAGCATCACCAATTTTCCCACTGCAAAGCTTCCTTGTTGGCTCATGTGAAACAGAGACTGTTGTTGGATTACTGATTTACAAGACCACTTACCATTTTTTTTACGTTTCATGTAATTTGCCCCCTTTTTGTTTTCCTTTCTTTGCTTTTCCACCTTTTTCCTCTCAATTCTAGACAACTAATTTTCTTCCATCTTTGCCAAGTTACCTCTCTTCTAGTTGGATAAAGTTGCAATGAGCCCTGGCACATCCCTGCTTGGGAGCATGTGGTGGAGCCAGATTTTGAAATTGACCAAACAAACATAACTGTTTGGATTGAAAGTCCTGGCCCTCAATGTAAGGTCAAGTAATGGTGATGTCCTTTTAAAATTTAAAAGAAATGTAATAAAGTTATTTTAATCTTAGGTTATATATTAGTTCATTATATTTTTCAGTAGAATGAGACATTGTCTTATCGCTGTTATAAGGAAATGTTGTTATTGTGAAAAAATTTTGTACCAAAATGAAAAAACTGATCTAAACTAAAGTGTATTTTATATACAACTATAGAAAAGAACTGGACCAATGATTTCAGTAGCATAGGGAACTCCTAGATAAGGAAACTCCTTGAAGAGAGTTGCCTAGAGCATTGAGAGGTTACCCGATTTCCCACGGTCACACTGCAAGTAAATGTCATAGGTGAGGCTTGAACCCACATCTTTGTGGCTGAGACTGGCTCTATATTCATTAAAGCCATATTGCCTCTCATACAGAGCTAAAAATATAGATATACATGTGTCCACTCAAATCCTCTAGTGGTTAAAGTATGATGCTGTCCAGGTAATCTTAGGCTGTTACCTAGATTATTTTAACAGAATCCTAATTAGTCTCCCTGCTTCAAGTCTTTCCTTACTTGGATTCTAAATGTGCCACCAAAGTCATTTTCCCTAAGCACAGATTTGACCATATGACTCCCCTCCTAATTCTTGTTGATTGATTGATTGATTGAAGATTGTGTCAGAGCAGTGCCAGGTGTCAGGTCCTACAAAGATGGAAAGGTTTCAAATGTAGACCTAGGCAGAAATGGTATCATCTTATACGATACGAACTTACTTGTTTAAAAATATTGTGGCATTCTTTAAAAAAAAAAAAAGCTGATCATCTGAGGACCAGCTAAACTGAGCTGGAGAGGTCCATTACCAGTTGGGCTGTAGGGTGATGAGATTTTAAGCTTCAGCAACTCAAATTTTAAGTTCATCTCAGTGGATGGTACTATTAACATTTATATAGTTCTTAGAGGTTAAGGCTGTATAGACATGATGTTACTTGATCCTTAAAATACCTGTATTAGGTAGGCAAGATCCCCATTTTAGACATTAAGAAACTGAGGCTCATAGAGATTAAGTAACTTATACACACAGCTAAGAAGTGTCAGAGATGGGATATGAACCTGTTTCTTTTGACTTTTAAGGCCGGTACTCTTTCTACTGTACCATCCTGTCTCGTATATGCATAAATCCAAACATATACATGAATATAAACGAATGCATGTATATATACATGTATATATACAAGTCAAGGACTGCCAGGGTTTGCCAAGAGAAAAAGAGACAGCACAATCAGTTTGAAGAAAGTCTTCTTGCTTCAGAAGGAGAGTTTATCTACATTGAGCTAAATGTGCTTCGTGAGTATTTAGAAAGAGAATTAACTATAGCCAGCCTGCCATTTACTTTTGATATTGAGAGGAGCATCGATGACTGTGTTTTCATGTGTTTTTTTGTGGGAAATGATTCCTTTCCACATTTGCCATCTTTGAAGATCAGGGAAGGAGCAATTGACCATTTAGTTCTATGTACAAAAATGCAGTACATAAAACAGGGGGTTATCATATAGAATATATATGTATTATAATTATTCTATAATTATAGTATACTTATATTTAGTATATAGTATAATGTATATGATATGTACATAATATATAGAGCACTGTATGTATATGAACATATACATACATATGTTTTTGTATATCTATGATGTGATCAACAAGTTATTTTACTTATATTGCTAATGTTTCCTCTTCTTGCCATGATGTTAGCTGTGCCCACATTTTAATATCATTTGGATTCTATTGCCTCTGTAGAGTGTTTTTTTTTAAAGAATGCCACAGTATTTGCAAACGAGTTTGTATCATATAAGATGATACTAGTTCTTCCATTTAGCACCATCAGTTGCTTTCTGTGTTTTAAATTTTGTCTTAGTGAATGAAAAAGTAGTATTCCTGGTTGAGAACTTCGCCAGGTTAACAGTATCTGAGCATAGGTTTCCCACTGTTGTGTAAGTCCTGCCTACTACCCACAGGAGCTCTTATAGCAAGCATCATAACTATGTTTAGTGTACTGACTACGTATCATTATTTTATTGTTGGCATCCTGTTGTTGCATATAATGTTGTTAGATATAGGACAACAATGAAGAAATGATTCAGAAGGCTTCTTTTAAAATGATGAAATTAACAATCATCAAACATTTAAATGCAGAACAAAAAAGATGTATGTGAAATCATTAACTTCATTCACTCGGTTTCTTTTTTAAGTGAATCTTCAACTTAGCAAAATGGCCCTCTTTATCTTCTAATGAATTTCTTTTGGTTTTCTTCTATGTATTTTATTGTTTACTTTTTTTGTCGTATTTTTTTCATCTACTACTCACCTTCCTTCTTCCCTTCCTCCCTTCCATTGGCAGCCTCAGTTGTAACAAATTAGCATATTCACACAATATATTCCTTATTCTGTATCTCTAGTCTCCCATCTCTCTGCCAAGAGGTAAAAGGTATGCTTCACCACTATCTTTAAAGCCATGATTGGCTCCTGCTTTTTTAAAATTTATTTATAGTTTTCAACAATAACTTCCATAAGCTTTTGAGTTTTAAATTTTCTCCTGCTTCCCTTCCCGAGACAGCATGCAATCTGATATAGGCTCCATGTATATATTCCTTTTAAACATATATTCACATTGGTCATGTTGTAATAAAGAAGAATTAGAACTAATAGGAGGAACCATAAGAAAGAAGAAACAAAACAAAACAAGAAAAAAAAAGAGCAAATGGTATGCTTCGCTCTGCATTCAAACTCCATAGTTCTTTCTCTGGCTGTGGATAGCATTTTCCATCATGAGACTTCTGGAGATACCTTAGATCCTAGCATTGCTGAGAAGAGCTAAGTCTGTCAAAGTTAATCATCACACAATGTGGCTGTTAACTGTGAACAACTGGTTCTGCTCACTTCACTCAGCATCAGTCTTTCCAGGTTTTTCTGAAGTCTGCTTCCTCATCATTTCTTATTGCACAATAGTATTCCATTACATTCATATACCATTCCCCAATTGACGGGCATCCCCTCAATTTCCAATTCTTTTTTGCTGCTGCTTTAATGAGAGTTTTTAAGTGTTTCAAAGTTGTTATCTTTTACACTGTTGTGGTCATTTGATACATTGTTCTCCTGGTTCTGCCCATTCTGCCTCAGTTCATACGAGGCTTTCTGGATTTCTCTGAATTTTTTTTCATATTTGTCATTTCTTAAAGCATAAAAATATTCTACTGCAACTATGTATAGATTAAAGAGAATGTTAGTGCCCACTTCCACTTGATGTGCCTTGAGATTACTTATTAAGTCTTCTTTGAAGCCATTCAATGATAGTATCACTGTTGAAAAACACCTTAATTGTTCCTTACTTTGGGAAAATGTAAAATCAGTTTGCATGTTAACTCACAAAGTTAAAGACACATGGGCTGTGTTTAAACATCATAAATCAGAAAGAAAAGTGGGAAATTCCATCAGTCAGTCAGATTTTTATAAACACTCTGATGTCTGGGATCCAGACACAACCATTCATTTCTTTTTAGGCATCTGAGCAGAATTTCACCTTTTCTTCATTCTTGGCCATATACTAAAAAACTAACTCTCCACCCAGATGATACTCATTAACTCATAGTTTGATTAGAACTGCAAATAAACTAAAAAGCTACAGCTTACAATACTAATTATTATCATTATATCCTCAAACATGTTTTCTCTATAGTCTAAAAAATTATATGAGTATTGCATAAACAGTGCATATGTATCAATTCATAGAATCAAAGGGGCAGAACCATAAATAAATTTAGATCATCTAATCTCTCACCCAGATCATTTAAAAAGAAATAGCACATATATGTATATGTATAATATATATATTTCTTTTAATCCTCCCCTCTCCCTAATTTTTATGCTCTCCTTATCAAATTAAACAATAAAAAGCATTTTGTTAACCTTAAAATGCTATATTATTGCTTTATTACCATTACCATTACCGCTGCCATCACCACTATTATTCTCCAGCTCATTACTGTTTATATAAATGCCTAGATCTCCTTCATCCTTTAAAAGAAAAAAAAGAAAAAAAAAACTTTCCCTTGATTCTACCACTCCCTCAAGCTGCTATCTTATATTACTCGTCCCTTCTGCAGCCAGACTCCTAGATGAGGCTGTCTATATTCATTGCCTCCATTTTCTTACCTCACATTCACTTTTTAACCCCTTGTAAACAGTCATCCTACTCAAATGAAAATTAACCGCAAGGTTTCCTGTGATTTCTTAATTACTATATATAACTGACCTTTTCTCATTTCCCAGCATTCTTGAACTTTCTACAAAATTTGATACTATTGATCACTTCTCCCTTCTTCCCCCATCCTTTGAATATTCTCTCTATTGAGTTATGACACTGCTCTTTCCTAGTTTTCCTACCTGTCTAGACATTCTTCAATCACTTTAACAGGAAAATCACCAGGGTTTCTCCTCTTACAAGTGGGTGTATCCCGGGGCTGTACTCTGGGTTCTGTTCTTTCTGTACCCCTTCTCTTTGTGATATCATCAGTTCCCATGAGTTCAAAAACTATCACTTTTGGGTAAACAACTCCCAAAATTATATGTCTGGTTCCATTCTCTTTCTTGGGATTGAATTTATAATTTCTTGTCCCAAGAAACGATCTTGTTGAAGTGAGGGGTTGCCAGTGCAGAAAACGGTAACATTTCATTCCTCTTTACTCATATTACAAACTGCCATCAACCTCAGGCTGGATGTCCCATAGAGATCTTGCCTTAAACCAGAAGGGTAAGTGATAAGACTTCCCTCTAGATCAAGACCACAGTGCAACAAAAACTTTGTCTAATAAAGATTCATTGCAGAAATTATTAAAAATTAATTGGAGAATAAATTTTGGTCAGTCATTAAATCATGTCTGACAATGCTAAAATATTGATGAGTCAAAGAACAAATCATAGGAACAATAGATAATGTCATGAAAAATACTTAAAATAATGCAACAACATACCAAAATTTTGGTGATGTGGCCAAAGCAATTCTTAGGGGGAAATTTTTATCTTAAAGGGGAGATTCATAAAATTAGAGGGAAAATCAAATAAATAAAATAGGAGCTGGTGTTTTTGGAAGGGAAATGAAATAAATCGTTAGCTAATTTGATTTTTAAAGATGAAAAAATCAAAAAGGAAAAAATTCACAACAAAAAAGTAATTATTAAAAATTATTTTGCCCAATAAAAATAATAACCTAAATGATGTGGATGGATATTTACAAATATACATAATAATTAACAAGATAAGAAATAGAGAATTTAGGTAACCCAATCACAGAAAAAGAAATGCAACAATTCATAAATGAGCTCCCAAAGAAAAAATTCCAGATGGATTTTTAAAAAGTCTATCAAACATTGAAGAAATAATTAATACCAATATTAGATAAACTGTTGGAAAAATAGGAGATTAATGAGTCCTATCAAATTCCTTTAATGATAACCTATGATTAGGTCTTGATATCTAAATCAGAGAGGGTCAAAACATAAAGAAAATGTAGGCTATTTTATCTAATGAATATAACACAAAAAAAGTATGAGTAAAATATTATAAAGGAAACTAGAGCAACATATCACAAAAACATTATACACTATTGCCAGTTTGAATTCATACCAGAAATTCAGGTTAGATTAATATTAGGAAAACTATTAATTGTCAGTAGTATCAATTATGTTAATGGCAATAAAATCATACTATAAATCAATGCATAGAAAGTGTTTAACAAGATGCAATATTTTTTGAAGATCAGGAAAAGATAAGGATAAAGTAACTTTTCCTCAATATGATGAATAAAACCAGGATATTCATTAGCACCACTAGGTGGCACAATGAATAGAGCACTGGACACAAGAGCACTGGACACAAGACCACCTGAGTCTAGTTTCAGACATTTAAATGATCATTACCTTGAGTAAGTCACTTAATCTCTGCCTTGGTTTCCTCATAGGTAAAAATCAGGATAATAATGGCACCAACCTTCCAGGGTTGTTTTGAGGATAAAATGAGATTATATTTGTAAAGCACTTTATAAATCTTAAATGTGCTATGTAGTATTACCATTATTATTATTATTCTAGCTATTGCTGTTTGGTATAATGCTAGAAATGCTTTTTGTTGTTGGTTTTTTTCTAGTCATTTCAGTTGTGTCTGACTCTTTGTGACCCCATTACGGGTTGTCTTGGCAGAGATACAGGAGTGCTTTGCCATTTTTTTCTCTAGATCATTTTACAGATGAGGAACTGAGGCAAAGAAGGTTAAGTGACTCACCTAGGATTAGGATCACACATAACACCACTGAAAAACAACTGAACAGCAACAATGACATAGGTATATCAGTGAATGTATTAGCTATCCAATATACACAAACGAACAGGCATAGTAGCCTAGTGCTTGAGTGAAAGCTCACTATTTGACAAAATACTTCTGGAAAAACTGGAAAGCTGTATGGCAAAAATTTGATATGGATACAAATGTCTCCTGTCAGACCAAGATAAGTTCCAAAGAGCTACTAAGATATAAAATGTGACATCATAAAAAAATTAGATGAACAAGGAAAAAGTTAACTCAGATTAGAAAAGATTACATAAAAAGGAAAATGACAGATGTAGGAAGAACTACGGGGAAACTGCCACAATTAAATATTGCTAGTGGAACTTTGAATTGGTCCAGTCGTCCTGAAAAGCAATTTGTTACTATGCATTAAAAATCACTAAACCCTACATACCCTTTGATCCTGCTATACTACTACTAGGCCTATACTCCCAAAGAGATCAAAGAGGAAATAGATGCATATGTACAAAAATATTTGTAGCAGCTTTTTTTTTATAGTATCAAAAGAACTAGAAACAAAGGTAGTGTCCATCTATTGGGAAATGGCTAAACAAATTATGGTATATGAATGTAATGAAATATTATGCTATAAAAGTAATGAAATGGACTTACAGAAAAACCTGGAAAGGTTTTCTCCAGTGAGGAGAAGAATGCCTTGATAACTGATAAAAGGAAGGTGAGCAGAACAAAATATTGCAGTTTGTTTTGTTTGACTGCAAATATTGGTTACCAGGGTGTTTTTTTTTTCTATTTTTTTCAGTGGTTGAGGGAGGTAGTCTCACCCTCACCCCCCCCAAATGAAAAGAGAGCAGAAGGAATCACAGATAGCCTTTGAAAGTTACATGTTGGGGGGTTGGGGGCAGAGCCAAGATGGTGGAGAAAAGCCAGGGACTTGCCTGAGCTCTCCCAAATTCCCCTCCAAATACGTTTAAAATTTTGTCTCAAAATGAATTCTGGAGTGGCAGAACACACAAAAGGATGAGGTACAACAATTTTCCAGCCCAAGACAATTTAGACAATCGGCAAGAAAGGTCTGTTGCACCATGGTTAAACTGGAGCACAGTCCAGTGAGGGCTGTGCCAGCACAGAGCAGGCCACAACAGATGACGAGCAGGCGTTGGAAGTAATTAAATCAGCAGTGACAGTGGCCACTTCTGGAGCTCTCAGCCCACAGACAGTGAGGGGGTCGGACAACTGATCAGAAGGAGATTAATGGGGTCCTTTGCTGGCACTGGGGGCACGACTCTGTTGCATTGCCCATAGGATATGGGTCACAGTCCCAGGACAAGGAAGAGCACTAGCACACTGGAGCTTGCAGCAAAAGGGGAACTGGGACCCTGGACACAGTTTCAGGACAGAAAAGAGTGCTTATGGTCACTCACAGACCAGAGCACAGTCCAGGAGAGTATAAACACACCTCTCCTTAGATCATACCACCTTAGAAGAATTGACAGCTTACAGACTCCCAGAACCAGCTCTGAAAATAGCTGCACAAAACTCCTAAAGCTTGGGAAAGTGTGCCCTCCACCCCAGAAGCAGAACCCAACTTTAGCATAGAGTTAAAAATCAAGAAATAGGCTGGGAAACAACAGAAAAAGACCCTGACTACAGAAGGGTTTCTGTGACGACAAGTAAGCTCAACACACTCAGAAGAAGACAAATTCAAAACTGCTACATCCAAAGCCTCAAAGAATAATATGAATTTGTCACACTCCATGGACAAACTCAAAAAGGATTTTAAAAAGCAAGTAAGTGAGGTAGAGGAAAAATTTGGAAGAGAAGTGAGAGTGATGCAAGAAAGTCATGAAAAAAAAGTCAAATTAGTAAAGGAGGCACAAAAAAATACTGAAAGAAAATAATACCTTAAAAACAGATTAGGCCAAATGGTAAAAGAGGCACAAGAATCAAATGAGGAGAAGATTGCCTTGAAAAGCAGACTTGGCCAAATGGAAAAAGCTGCACAAAAAGGCACTGAAGAATAGAACTCTTTAAAATGTAGAATTTCATAAATGGAGAAGGAGGTACAAAAGCTCATTGAAGAAGATAATTCCTTAAAAATTAGAATTGGGAGGTGAGCAGAGGGGCCGACTGGGGAATCCGCACCATCCGCGGCTCAGATCGGTTCCCACCCCATTCCCAAAGGCAGCCTGAAGGAAGGGACAGGGCTCTTGGGGTCTCAGATCTAGGGAGGCGAGTGGGTGTCCAGGAGGCCTCAAGGAGCTCTCAGTGATTACTCTGTCTCCCTCTACAGTGCTGCAGCCATGGCCATCTGATACCCCATGGCTGTAGGCCTCAACAAGGGCCACAAAGTTACCAAAAACGTTTCCAAGCTGTGACACTGCCGCCGTCGTGGGCGTTTGACTAAACACACTAAGTTTGTGAGAGAGATGATCTGGGAGGTGTGTGGATTTGCCCCTGACGATAAGCGGGCCATGGAATTGTTAAAGGTCTCTAAGGATAAGCAAGCCCTTAAGTTCATCACAAAAAGGGTGGGAACTCACATCTGGGCCAAGAGGAAGAGAGAGGAGTTCAGCAACGTCCTAGCTGCCATGAGGAAGGCTGCTGTCAAGAAAGATTAAGCTGGACCCTGCCAACCTTCCCCACTTATCCAATACAGATTTGACAAATTAAAAAAAAAATTAGAATTGGGCAAGTGGAAGCTAATGACTATGAGATATCAAGAAACAATAAAACAAAATTAAAAGAATGGAAAAAGAGAAGAAAATGTGAAATATCTCAATGGAAAAACAACTATCCTGGAATATAGATTCAGGAGAGAGAATTTAAAAATTATTGGACTACTTGAAATCTTTTGAGAAATTGTCAAGGAAAACTGCCCTGATGTTCTAAAACCAGAGGGTAAAATAGAAATTGAAAGAATCCACCAATCACCTCTTGAAAGAGATCCCAGGATGAAAACTGCCAAGAATATTATAGCCAAATTCCAGAGCTCCCAGGTCAAGGAGAAAATATTGCAAGCAGCTAGGGAAAAAACAGTTCACATATTATGGAGCCACAGTCAGAATAATGCAGGATCTATCAGTTTCTACATTCAAGGATCAGAGGCCTGAGAATATGATATTTTGGAAGGCATAGGAGCTAGGATTACAATCAAGAATCACCTACTTAGTAAAACTGAGTATAATCTTTCAGGGAAAAAAGAGATATTCAATGAAATAGAGGACTTTCAAGCACTCCTGATGAAAAGACCAAAGCTGAATAGAAGTTTTTATTTTCAAATATAAAACTCAAGAGAAGCATAAAAAGGTAAACAGGAAAGAGAAATCATAAGGGTTTCAGTAAGGTTAAATTGTTTACATTCCTACATGGGAAAATGATACTTGTAGTTCCTAAAAACTTTATCACTGCTAGGGCAGATAAAATACATGGACAGAGGGCATGAATATGAGTTGAATATGATGGGATAATTATCTAAAAAAACTAAAGGGTAAGAAAGAGGAATGCACAGGGAGAAGGGGAAAGGGAGAGGTAGAATAGGGCAAATTATCTCACATAAAAGAGGCACAAAAGAGCTTTTACAGCGGAGGGGAAGATGGGGGAGGTGGAAGAGAAGAACAAATGAACCTTACTCTCATCAGAATTTGTTCAAAGAGGGAATAGCATACATGCTCAGATGGTTATAGAAATCTATATTGCCCTACAAGACAGTAGGAGGGGAAGGGGATAAAAGGGGTGGGGGGATAGAAGGGAAGGAGGATTGGGGTAGGTAAAAGACTGTGTATGATATCCTGGTTCTGCTCATTTCACTTTGCATCAGTATATGTCTTTCCAGTTTTTTCTGAGAGCATCCTACTCCTCATTTCTTACAGCATAATAGTATTCCATCACAATCATATACCACAACTTGTTCAGCCATTCCCCAATTGATGGACATCCTCTCAGTTCCCAATTCTTTGCCACCATTAAAAGAGCTGCTATAATTTTTTTTTACACTTAAGTCCTTTTTTTTTTTTTTAAACCTTTGGGATACATATATAGTAGTGGTATTACCTGGTCAAAGGGTATGCATGGTTTTGTAGCCTTTTGGGCATAGTTCAAATTTCTCTATAGCATGGTTGAATTAGTCTACAATTTCATCAACAATGCATGCATTAATGTCTGTTTTACCACATCCACTCCAACATTTGTCATTTTCCTTTTCTGTCATTAGTCAATTTGGTAGTTGTGGGGTGGTAGCTCAGAGTTGTTTAATTTTAATTTCTTTAATCAGTAGTGATTTAGAGCATTTTTTCATATGACTATAGATAGCTTTGATTACTTTGCAATGTATAACCTATATAAAAATTGCTTGCCTTCTTGATGGGGGGGGTGGAGAGTGGGAGGGGGGTGGAGGGAGAGAATCTGTAACTCCAAAAATTTTTTAAATGATTGTTAAAGGTTAGTTTTGCATGTAATTGGGGGAAGATAAAAATATTAAATCACAAAAGTTAAATGTTGATTGCAATTTTTATCTTTAATGAAATTTGCAATATTAGGCAATAACAAATAAACAGATAATACCTATTGTAAGATGAGTAAATACATCTTACAAGTGTGTAACTTTTTCAAATGCATGTAATTGTTATTTTGATTAGTTTATATGAAATTTTTAATAAAAAACATTTTTGAAAGTTAGATGTTAAAGTTACTATGTACTTAGAAAAGCAAACTCTATATGATACTTGAATTTTCACAAGTAATCTTTACCTTCCATTCTAAAATGTATTTGTAAATGCTTATCTTATTTGCTGTTTGCTAAGTTCAAAGTTTCATTGTACCATGTAATTTTTCCGAGAGATACAATTCCTGCCCTTTAGGAGCTTATAGTCCAATTATTGAGGCAACATTAAAGCACATGAAAAGTTAAATGGCTATAAATTATTGAAGTTTAAATTAATAGAATATTAGGGCTAGAAAAGGCCTTAGAGAGCATCTATTTGAATCCTCTCATTTTATAGTCGAGGAAACTGAGGCCCAGAAAGGTATAATTTCATGTCCAGAATCACACAGCTAGTAAGGTGTAGATCCAGAACTCAAGTCTGGTTCTTTCAAAAAGTCCAGTGCTCTTTACACAACAGCTTTAACAAAGTAAAATGTCAAGATGTTAATCACCTCTCCCTGGGCTAGTCATGGAAGGCTTAAAGAAGGAGATTTTGATCTAGGTCTTGAAAGATGTAAGATTTGGATGAGCCAAGGAGGTGAGGAGGAGAAAGGGTTTTAGGAAGGCAAGGGAGCATGAATTAAAGCAGAGGTAATAAAAATACAAAACATATGTGGTCAAAGCAAATAGACCAATTTGTCTAAAAAACTGGGTGCCAGTAGTAGATAAGACTGGAAAGGGTAGGTAGGGACAGAATATGGAGAATTTTGAATGGCAGACTAATATGTTTGTTTTTGTTCTGAAAGCGATGGAGAATTATTCAGGGTTTTTGAGAAAGGATACAAGAAAATTGACCTTCCAGTATCATACAGGAAAAACTGAAATAGGAGTAAACTGGAGGCAAGGAAATGGCGTGAAAAAACTGAAAATGCCTTGGTTAAATGGATGCCATGTATTATGTTAGTATTTAATTGGTCAGGGTGGGTGATGGAGGAAAACAGAGAAAGTCTATGACAAAGAAGAAAATCAAAAAGATCCCCAAACAGGATGTTACAAATTGTGGTTTTGATTTTAGTTAGAAGTAAATGGGAGAATTGGACACAGTTTTATTGTGGATAGCAAAAATAATCATTCCCTTTCTTTTTCATCATACAGACATAGCCTAACATGGGTACCAGCTTGCCATCTTAGGTTCCTGCATGTTCTTTCCCATCTAAAACTCAACCATAGAGGCTGAAAAGTTCCCTATTGTCTAATGTATTATCACAGTCATGTTTGAATTTCAGATGAAAAGTAAAAAAAGTTACTTGAACATGATCACACAACTAATCAATAGTGGAGTTAGAAGGTGATATAGGTCTTCTAGCTCCAAGTCCAGAGCATCGTCACTTCCTTTTACTCTATCCCCCAGGCATTATTATCTGTGTTATTTGCTAGTTCTTGAGTCATATTTTAATTTGATAATATCTTTGAAATTATAACTTTTTTTAATACTTCATGGTTTGCAAAAGGTTTTACATCTATTATCCCATTTTATTTTCAAAACAGCCCTGTGAAGTAGGTGATATTACTATCACCATTTTACAAATAAGGAAATTTGGAGTGAGAGATTAAGTGACCTTCCCAGGGTTACACAGAGAGTAAATGTCTGAGGCAGGGTTTAAATTAAATTCTTCCTTACTCCAAATTCATCATTCTATCAACTCCAGATTTTCACCTTGGTGCCTCAGCTTGATCATAGATTTGTTTTTGTTGTTCTGTTGGTTATAAGATTTGATACCCAAGGAAATTCCCCAGATTCTAATTATGGTGGGCACCATTCTGGGCCTGCTGGCATCCTCATAAAATTGTGTGGCAATAATAACTAAGCTAAGCTTGCAGAAAGCAAGATGGAACCAGGAAAGGCAGGTGCTGAGTAGGGGTCACCTCACACTAATGGCTAACCTTGGATTGGTAGGGTAAGGCCATGTCAGCTCATGGGAAGGAACAACCTACATGAGGGCCTAAAAGCCACAGTCTTGCCATTATTATGGTGGCTTCTCTGACCTGACAGAGACAAGTTCCCTCTGCGTTGCTGCCACCCAAGATTCAGAAATGCATTTTCACTAGGGAAATAAGGCCCAGGGAGTTGCCCTCAACTGTCATGTATGTTTGGTAGGTGTTTTGTTTGGATCTTCTAATTAATCACGACTGGTATTTAGGCTCTTAAGTTCTGATTGCAGGAGATCACCATGCCTAGTTCAGGACATTGGTATTCCTGTGTTTAAAAGGAGTTGTGGGATTGATTTTTACAAGCCTTCCCTCCATCTTGGTCCAAATAGCTCCAAAGTTACATTTCCCAGGGCTAGTGGAAAAGTAGCATTATAAAATGGAATGGATAATGGATTTGTAGTTAGAATTTAGTTTAATTTAATAAATATCGATTAAGGGAGAAGCAACATGACCTAGTGTCATCCCTGAAGTCAAGAAGACCTGTTCCATCTCTCACACATACTGACTCTGAGACCCTAGACAAGAAACTTTACTTCTCAATGCTCTAGGGCCAGGCAGTTCTCTAATAAGACAGAAAGTGTTAGAGAATACCAACCTCCATTAATAGATGTAGCTCTCTCAACCAGGAGTTGACCATACCAATTAAATTACAGGATCAGGGCCTATCCTATCATAAATGTCTACCATGTGTAAGGTACTCTCCTAGGTGCTGGGGATACAAAGTAAAAAATCAGCCCCTGACCCTAGAAGAGGGTTCTGATCCTAACTCTTGTCACTTACTAGCCAGTTGATCATGGAGAAATCACTTGGCTTCTCCATGACTCAGAAACACAAAGATTTCCCAGTCTTTGAAATAAAGATATATTATCACTACCTTTCTTCTCAGATCATTCTGAGGAAAGCATTTTACAAAATATTTTATAAATGTAAACTCTTGAGAGTTCTAGTGCTACTTAATTCTATTATAGAAATCTCTCCTTCTCCTTGTCTTCATTTTCTAGGTCAAATCTTTTATGGAACACCTTCATAACACAGTGGTAGATACTGAAGAATTAGACTTTTCCTCGGGGAGGAAGGCTGTGGTTAGCTCTGCTGTTTAGAAGGATTATAGTAGATTTAGAATTTGAGGAACTTTTGAGATCAAGGCCAACCCCCTCATTTTACAGACCAAGAACCTGAGTCTCAGAAGGGTTGAGTGACTTTTCCTCTTCTACACAGGTAATGATTGTGAGAGGCAGGATCTGAATACTGTTCTTCCTGATTACAAGGCCAGTATTGTATCCATCAGGCCACAATACACATGATTCCCTTTCAATGCTAAATCACACTTTCTTTGGATCTGGTTTATCTCACATATCTCTGTCCTTTCTCTCTCCCCAGAAATTGATCACAGAGATTTTCTTTGAAAAAACATGGGAACAAGATGAAGTGAGAACATGCCAAGTTCTGTAGCTATCTTTCTGCATTGAAACCCATCATTAAATACCCAAAGGCTTCAAAGCAGCACTTGGAAAAATAAGTGGGTAAAGTGAATCTAGCTATAATACCAGGCGCTTCACAGGGTATAATAAAGTTCAATTAATTAGTGTTTATAAGCTTCTGTGAGATCATTGGATAAATAGCGGGGTGTAATAACCATTTTGTTGTTGCTATATGAAATGTGTTATTATATTAAAACTCCTCATGAAGGTAGCTGAAAACATCAAAGTTAAATAGCAAAGCACATTAAAAAAATAATAAAGGTATGGAAAACCTCAGCACCTTTCAGCCAATGCCTCACCAAGCTTAGCAAATTTGTGATTGTCCATTAGAGCATCTTTTTTCAAATTTTTTTAATGAATGTGGAAACTGGGAAACAAAGGGATCAAAACTACACCTGAGAATAAAAGCATCCTCCTTGGACTGTGTTCCTGTTACGGTCTAGAAAGTGTCTCTAAAGAACCATGGCTTGAGAAGCATCATGGAGTAAATAAAGAGAATTCTGATGTTGGAATGAAGAAGAAAGGCTCCATTCTGTTTCAGACTGCTCCTCGCTGTGTGACCCTGGTCAAGTCACTTCTCTGGTCTTATTTTCCTCCTTTGTTCAAATGAAGAGGTGTTAAACTTGGTGACCTCCAAGGTCCCTTCAAACTCTAAATCACTGATCCTGTTAGGCAGCGAGGAGGAGCTGGGACTGAAGTCAGAAAGAACTGAGTTCAAATCAGATAACTTAACTAGTTGTGTGACCCTGGGACAAGTCACTTAACCTCTGTTTGTTTCCTCATCTGTAAAAATGGGGGTAATGATGGCACCTACCTCCCAGAGTTGTTTTGAGGATCAAGTGAGACAATAATCGTAAAGTACTCAGCGTGATGTCTGGTACACAGTAAACATTATATAAATGTTAGTTGTCATCGTCGTCGTTGTCGTTGTTTTCTTCTGATTCTAGTGGTAGAAAGACCCACCAAATGAGGAAAGGAGGAAACAATTTGTAGCTGTTGTGAGCTGCAGCTGATGACTGAAGTAGATGGTTTCTTGGCAAAACTATTATTAGGCTTTTGCCCTTAAACCAGTTCTCCCTGTTGCCAAATGCTTAGCTAACCAAGAAGCCTCAAAAGTCACTGAAACTGCTAACATAGAGATGAAATCAATACCAATGTTCACATGTTTTGTTTTGTTTTTTCTATGAAATCTGGGATCAGAAAGATCTCTCGGTTTTAGAACATTCTAAACCTGATCTTCCCTTTCTACAAACCTGCAATAAAAATTAGATTTATATAGCATTTTCTGGTTTGCAAAGTGTGGTGCCTCATGGTATCATGGTAACCCCTCAAGGCAGACTCTGCTTCTCCATTTTACCCAACCGGAGACCAAGGATGAGAGAGGTTAAATGGTTTGTCCAGGGTCACACAGCTTGTAAGTGGCAGAGGTGGGATTGCTCATTCCCAAGTTCTATTCACAATCACTACAACATGGTGCCTCCTTCATTTATTCAGCAAATATCAAGTACTATAATATTAGTAGTAGATAAAGCAGCAGATAGAGTCCTGGGCCTAGAGGCAGGAAGACACATCTTCCTGAGTTCAAGTCTGGCCTCAGACACTTAATAGCTGTGTGACCCTCGGCAAGTCACTTAACCCTGTTTGCTTCAGTTTCCTCATCTGTAAAATGATCTGGAGAAGGAAATGGCAAACCACTCTAACATCTTTGTTAAGAACACCCCAAATGGGGTTACAAAGCATTAAAAATGACTGAATTAACAATAGTAATAGTGTAGGCTTTCGAAACTATTAAAAATTTTCTACATGACATTTTAAGGTAGAAGTTGTCTTCATTGTATGACTGCTATAAAACAGTTCTGCAAAAAAAAAAAATATAATCCTTGCTACAAAAATTGTGCATCTCGCCTCCTGTGAAGGCAGCTAGGTGGCACAGTGGATAGATTGTCAAGCCTGAAGTCAGGAAGAACTGAGTTCAAATCCAGTCTTAGACACTTACTAGCTTTGTGACCCTGGTCAATTCACTTTAAAAAAAAATCTGTTTGCCTCAGTTTCTTCAACTGTAAAATGGGGATAACAACAATGCCTATCACATTTGTGAGGATCAAATGAGACAATATTTGTAAAGCGCTTGGCACATAGGTGCTTAATAAATGCTTATTTTCTTCCCTGCCCTTGTCCTCCCTTCCCACAGCCAAAAATAAAGGTAGTTATAGTAATTCAAGATAGACAGCAGCACATTAACATACTCTTGAATTACCCTGTACAAATGTCCTTTTCTACAGAGTTTTTCAAGTGAAATGAAAGCTTTCTGTGTTTTGTTGACAAAGGTTTGGAGCCAGTGAACAGAAAGCTCAGCTAACTCTCTGATTATAAGATTATAAGGCTGTATGTGGAAATCTAGGAGAAAGTGAAGAAAAGCTATTCTCTGGCACTGAAGATTTTTGCTCCAACTTGAGCTTCAAGAGAGATTTACATATTTGAATGATTGGCATAATTTCTTTACAAGGGTTGCCATGGCCGAAGGATTCATTCATCACCTACTAGCCAACCTCTTCATGATGAGCATCTCCATCCTTAGCTAGGCTGGTCCAAGGATAGCAGATGGATTGTCCTGAAAGGCTTTCCCACACGGTAGAACATGCCAGAATTTATGTTCTGCTGCCATAGCCTTTGAGACCCCAGGGTCACCTCCAGACCATAGTGAGGCATGGGAATATCTTTCATTATTTACTTCAATAGAACTCAGATTGTACAAATCAGGAAAAGAAAGAAACTGATCATATAAAAGAATATAGAAAAGCCACTTAAATTATTTTTCTACTGCATTTATACATACTTTGAAGACATTTAGACCATTGTTTCCATTTCTTTTGACTGTCACTGTTTTCAGTATTGTCAAATCTGTCAAACTTTTATACATGGTCAGTTGTACTGAATTTTTACTAGACTCATATGGAAAAATGGTGTTGATTTTAAGCATGCTCAGCATTTTAAGAAATTCTTATGTGTGATTTCCCTTAATGACAAAAACATTGTCCCATCCTCATAGTAAGAAGCCACAGGACTATTTTAAGACCTTACTAATCTTTTTGAGAAGTATCTTAATTGTGTGGTTAGACAGTCCTTTTTCTGCTTATGGAATATTTCAGTTGTTATGTCCCTTTTTTCCCTTTGTTAGACCTCAAGATACATGATACATGAATTTGTTTCCTCAAAACTATGTGCTGGTAACCCCTTTTGGTTTGTTGATACAATAAGGTTTTCCATAAACCTTTGCTTAAAATTCTAACACTGTGAGCACACGTCTCCAAACTTAAGTGGAATAGTATTTTCTCAGAGACAAATCTAACACTGAAATTCTACCCACTCTACCACAACTTTGATTTTTTGGGGTGAACATAACTCTTTTATGTTTAGAAGTTAGTTTGTCCTTGTTGTTGAGTTGTTTCGATCACATCCAACTCTTTGTGACCCCATTTGGGATTTTCTTGGCAAAGATACTGGACTGGTTTGACATTTCCTTCAACAGCTCATTTTACAGATGAGTAAACTGAGGGAAACAGGGTTAAGTGACTTGCCCAGGCTCACATAGCTAATAAGTGTCTGAGGCCTGATTTGAACTCAGGAAGATGAGTTTTCCTGATTCCAAGCCTAGTGCTCTATCCACTGTGCCACCTAGCTGCCTGTTTAGAAGTTTAGTATTTATTATTTTTTCTCTTCAAGTTTTCTTGAGATAAATCTCTTGGTGTTTCTAAAGCTTTTTAGCAATCAATGTAAAGCAAGATATGTTAATGATAGATAGAAATAATGATTGGTGTGCTAAATGTGAACAGGTACCTGTTTGCTAATTGAATTTTGGAGGTTATTATGCACAAGGATGCTTGTGACATTACTCTTGCTTTACACTATTACAAGGCCTTGGTTCCCTCTGTTTCCTTGCACAGTTCCAAACTCAGAGTTGGCTCTGTCTCTTGTTGTAAAACTAATGGGCCTATTCCAGATACTATGGATAGTACTAGTAGCAGGACTTCTGCAAAACCCAGGTACTTTGCTTTCCAGGTGGTGCCTTGATCTGTTCTCTTCTTGTATTCCATATTAGAAGCAATTGACATTTCTGAAAGGGAATTACTCTGGGTAAATAGATCAGGCATTGGTGTTTTGAGGGTTTTGCTAATTTGTTTAAACCCCATGTTTTCTGTTGTCTTTGCCCCTGTCATACCCTGGTATCCATTTCTTCTTATCCTCATTCCCTAGAGAACCCATCAGTCACTTTTAAGATGACTAGCTTTTGATTTCACTCTTTACTATTTCCTTTTTTTTTCCCCCAATCCAATCAGATCCTTAGTCCATCCACGATAGTGAATTCCAGGTCTAGCAACCCTCCGTAGTTACTATGTCTTCATCTAAAGACTATCTTGCTAGATACATGAGTCAAGATTGACATTTTCACTGATTTTGAGATTTTGAAGACACTTCAGTGGCCCCCTAGTCAAATCCACACTCAGAAGGAATCCTCTTTGTATCATAACCGACAAAGGACTAGTCATCTGATTGAAGACTTCCCAAATTGGTGACCCCACATCCTCTTGAAACAGCCTTTTCAGAACAGTTTGAATTGTTAGGAAGCATTTTCCTTATATCAAGTCTAAATTTCCTCATTGTACCTTCTACACTTTGAACCTGGTTTTGCCCTCAGGGCCAAAAAAAGGTCTAATTCCTCTGTAGAATGACTGGTAGCTGTTCAAAGATAGTATTTGAATTCAGCCATCCTGTCCCCTGGTCAGCGAAGTGGAGCAGTGGATAGAGCGGCTAGGCCTGGAATCAAGAGGCCTCCTCTTCCTGAGTTCAAATCAGGCTTCACACTTTTACTAGCTTTGTGACCCTGAGCAAGTCACTTAACCCTTTTTGCCTTACTTTCTTCATTTGTAAAATGAGCTGGAGAAGGAAATAGCAAACCACTCCACTATCTGTTGTCAAGAAAACTTCATATGGGGTCACAAAGAGTTGGAAACGACTAAATAACAACAAAGGTGGCATGGTGGATAAAGAACTGGGATTGGAGTCAGGAAGATCTTTCGAATCCAGCCTAGGATACCTACTAGCTGTATGACCCTGGGCAAGTCACTTAACTTTTGTTTGCATCAGCTTCCTCATCTGCAAAATGGGGATAATAATAGTATCTACTTCCCAAGGTGGTTGTGAGGATCAAATCACATAATAATTGCAAAGTGCTTAGCACACAGGCCTAACACGTAGTAAGTACTTTATAAATGTTATCTGTTATTATATACATTTTTTTTTTGAGGCGATTGGGATTAAGTGACTTACCCAGGGTCACACAGCTAGTAAGTGTCAAGTGCTTGGTCTGAGGCCACATTTGAACTCAGATCCTCCTGACTTCAGGGCCAGTGCTCTATCCACTGCGCCACCTAGCTGCCCCAATATACATTTTTTAAAAGAATCTGTTTCTTGGTGAGTTGTCTTTATTTAGTCTATTCAGATAAATCCTATTCTTGCTTTTCATTAGAATTGCTTCCTATTTTGTGTATAGAATTTCATTCTTGAGTATCTCCCATCCTTTCAGAGTTTGACTTTGCTTATAGAATTTCAGTTTGTGGGATCCTACTTATCTTTCCTCTGAACATTCGGAAACCTTCTTTCCCTAAATTTAGGGAGCATGTCAGACAATGACTGAATTTCCTCCCTTTCTCTTTCCTGAAGTTTAGGAAAGCTGTCATTTCTTAGAATTCCTGTCATTTTTACCCCAGAAATCAATCCCTCTGTGTTAGTGAGAATAATATCCAGAATTTAATTTCTGCTTATTGGTTCTTCCATTTTTTGAAGGCAAATCTATTGTTAGTTGCTCTGATGGCTAGATAATTGAAGTCCCACCATCATTATTATTCATTCCAGGCTTGTGACCTGTTGCCCAAAATCTTCATCTGTTTTCTCTATCTAGGCTGTCTAAAGGATGCTCTAATGATAAAATGATTTGTTTCTCCTTCTGTTTACCTTAACATAAATATATTCCACCCAGGCTTCCCCCTTCCAGTCCTGGATTTCCTCCCGTGAGTGTTCTTTCTTAATTTATAATGCTCTCCCACATCCACTCCCTTTTAACCATCCTTGTTGTACTCATCATTAATCCAAGTCTCAGTGATACCTATGAGATGAAATTTGCCTCCTTGCAGTAGGACTTGGAAGTTTTCTTTTTTGTTGCCTAAACTTTGGACTCATATATGTAAAGACATTTAAGGCCAGGGATTATACTGCTGCTTTCTTTGCATGTGTTCTTCTAGGAATCTCCACCTCTAGTTTTCTTCTTTCATTGTAACTTTGTTTAATAGCGTCTTCCTTGAGGGATATACACAGACAATTTTCTCCTTCCTTTTTGTTTGGTTGTTGTTGGTGGTATTATTGTTGTGTATAAAGCCTTTTTTATTAGATTTGCAGCATACCAGACAAATTGATTTTTTCTCAGCCATTTTTAGGTGTGGTCCATCTCTAGTCAGGAATCTCTCACCCTGCAGAAGTCCAAATCCCATTTTCAGATGCTACCTCCTTAACCTGTTGTTCACTTACCACACAATTTTTTTTTCTTTTCTATATGCTTTGCCTTCAATGGATATCATGAGGAAAATACAACCTGTCATCCTATGGTCTCCAGTTTCTTCCATATGAAATTTCCCAAGATTTTATAACCTTTGGCAATACTTATTTAGGTTCTTTCTGGCAGTATCATTTGTGCTTACCATAAATTAGGAATAGATTTTGATACGACTTGAGAAGTTCTTGATTATGTCTTGAATATATGCTCTGTAAGACAGAAGACCTGTCGGGTACTATCAGGTAAACAATAGATGCCTTAGTACACCTGAAAAAAGAGAGAGAGAATTACCAACTATTGCAACTCCTTAGTTCTTTTTCTGACCCTTAGGGAACCACCTCATTTTGGGGGCTCCAATATACCGGTCATTGTCTTGTCTTGCTGACTATATTCTCCATCTCTCTTCTGAGACTCCTTCAGGTCCTACTCCCTGATGTTCCTTCATATTTTGTGATCCTGCTCCTCCCTCAACATTCTGTCATAGAAAGAACCCAGAAGTTGATTATTATTCTTTGGAGAGTAAGCAGCTATTTCCTCCCCAAACCACCTAGTTCCTTTCACTTCAAAAAAAAAAAAGACTCAGATTTTAAACTTTAAGTCTGTAGCTCTCCTTTTCCTTTCCTTTCTCCTCTGTGTAGCATTTTTCCACTCTCCAACATCCTTAACAAGGGTCAAATCTTCCCTTCTCCACTTCAGATCTCCCTCATCCCCACCCCCCACAGTGGAGTTTCCCTTGTATTTCTTCTAAAAACTTCATTGTCCCTCACGTCCTGGAGTGTGGAGATGCATTCCAGAACTCTTTTCACCATCTTTCCTGTTACAGGGAGATCAGCATACATTTGGAACACAGATGATCATTTGCCTGTGGCAGAAATAAAAATGTTACACTTAAAACAAGGCACTTTACAGTGCCTTCCATAATATCCATTTTCAGCCTTTTTTGTTTGAAGTACTTGGTGCCTGAATAAAACTTTTATAGCCAGTTATCACCTCTAAACAACTTGACAACTCCTTTCAGTTTCTACTTATCTTTTCTCATTTTCCTTGTCTTGCCAACGTGTTGTTTTTCAGTCATTTTCAGTGGTGTCCCACTCTTCGTGACCCCATTTGGGGTTTTCTTGGCAAAGATACTGGAGTGGTTTGCCATTTCCTTCTCCAGCTCATTTTACAGATGAGGAAACTGAGGCCAACAAGGTTAAGTCACACAGCTAGTGAGAGTTTGAAGCCAGATTTGAACTCAGGAAGATGAGTCTACCTGACTCCAGGTCTAGCATTCCATCTACTACACCACCTAGCTGCCTTTGTCTTGTTATAGTCTTGCCAACTAACTTCTCCTTTTCTTTTCTGTGTCTTCTTCAGGTCCTACTTCCTAATCTTCCTTTATCTTATTTGATCTTGATTCTCCCTCAGCCTTCTCTTATGGAATGTAGAAGTTGGTTTTTGGGGGTTTTTTTGTTTTTTGTTTTTTGGGGGTTTTTTGCAAATTTTCCTCAACTTCTTCCAAATTTCTTCTTTCCAAATTCAACCTCTGGTTTTCTTTACTAGTCCAAACTTTCCAAATCACCTGTGCAATTTCCTTCTTACTTGGCTGAAGTCATTCTCTTTTATCTTTCTCTTTTTCACACAGTCTTATCCCTTAGGAATAGAACTGCTTCACCTACTTCCAAGGGTGCAACTTTTAGGGACTAAGCTCACTTAAAATGTACATTTCAAATTTCTCCATCTAAGTAGCTTCTATACCAAGGGGCTTTGAAAGTGTAGAAGAATAGCAAGCATGCAATCTCTTGGTAGATGTTTTATTGTCTTATTAAGCAGTACATGCTCATTGTTATGCACTGCCTATTTGCTGATCACTTCTGTAATAAGAGTAAAAACAATTTGAGATATCAAAGTAGTTTGTCAGCTTTTGAAGAGCACCAACCAGGTCATGTATGATTCACAGCACGTTCAAGAGCGTTTGGTCAATAGATGGTGGCAAAGAGCCACCTAATTGAGTAAGCCCCCAAGTCCACACATTTACTGGGTATATAGGCAGGAATGAGTGTCAGAAGTTTCTCATTTTATAAGAATCATAGGAAAGATAGTACTCACTCTGCCAACCAACATAGGTGAACCTCTTCAGTGAGCACAGGGGACTCCCTAAGATCCAAATCCTCAACATTGAAAAGTTTGAGAGAGTGGTTGCTAAGGCCGCCAAGTGGATAAATTTGCATTGTGCAGATACTCAAATTCGATTAATTCTTTGGAGCACATAAATATTGTACTAGACAATACCTTAACTAATTGATTCATTGTAAAATGTATAGATTCATTGTAAAATGTAGAGCACAGCTAGGTGGGGCCATAGTGCATAGAGTGGTGGACCTGGAGTCGGGAAGACTCATCTTCCTCAGTTAAAATCTGGCCTCAGACACTTACTAGCTGTGTGACTCTGAGCAAGTCACTTGCCTCAGTTTCCTTATCTGTAAAATGAGCTGGAGAAGAAAATGACAAACCACTCCATTATCTTTGTCAAGAAAACCCCAAATGGGGTCATGAAGAGTTGGGCACAACTTAAAGGACTGAACAACAGCAAAAATATATCATATCAAGCACAAACTAGACACATAGTGTAGGATACTTAATGGAGAAGATAAGAAAAAGTGAGATAAGTTATCTGTGGCTCTAGGCCTCTAATATCGTAGAATAGCCTACCAAGGTGCAGTTACTCCAAATCATTGGCCTGGCATACAAAGCCTTCTGTAGTCTGAACTCAACTTTCCTTCCCATTATTATCACCAATTCACTCCCTTTCAAGATTTCTTTGATCTTCCCAGTCTAAAATACTTAATATTTCCCCAACTCCCAAATTGCTGAATCAGTAATAAAGCACTAGGATAAAGCTTCTAAACCACAGATAAAGTTTCTAAGCAGTCTTTCACATTTGTTACCTCATTTGAGCTTCAGAACAACCCTATGAGGTAGGTGCCATTGGTTTTCTTCCCACTTTACAGGTGAGGAAACTGAGGTTCAGGGAAGTTAAGTGATTTCCCCAAAATCACACAGTATTAGGGCAAGAACTCAAATATAAATCTTCTGACTATACAGAGCTCTTTTCAATAAGGGAGGGAAAAGGAATAAGCAATTATTAAGTGCCTACTATGTCCCAGGCTAGGGTAGCTAGGTGGCTAATTAGACAGAATGCTGGGCCTAGAGTTAGGAAGGCCTGAATTTAAATCCAGCTTCAGACACTTAATAGCTGTGTGACCCTGGGCAAGTCACTTAACCATATTTGCCTCAGTTTCCTCATCTGTAAAATGAGCTGGAGAAGGAAACGGCAAACCACTACAGTATCTTTGCCTAGAAAAAATCCCAAATGAGGTCACAGAAAGTCAGACATGTCTGAAAAGCAACTGAACAATAAATGTCCCAGGCACCCCACTAAGTGCTTTTACCACTATTATTTCATTTGTTCCTTACAAAACCTGGCAGGCATTTGCTATTAGCAGCCTCAATCACAATTAAGGAAACTGACGCAGAAGTTAAAGGACTTGCCAAGAGTAACAGAACTGGTAAATGTCCAAGACTGGATTTGAACTCGGGTCTTCCTGACTTCAAGCCCAGCACTCTGTTCACTGTGCCACTCAATCTATTAACATAAGATACTAAAAAGACAGATGGTAGACTAAAAAGAATTGGGCTTTGAGAGCACAATTTGAATCCTGCCTCAAACACTTTCATTATGTTTTTGATTGTGGGCAAGTCATTTGACCTCTCCAAACTTCAGTTTTCTATAAAATACAGATAATAATACTTGCTCTACTTACCTCTCTGGAGATTATTGTGAGGAAACCCTAAGGTGCAAATATAATTAGGAGGTCGAGTTATTGATTCCACTTTTAATGATTCATATAAACTATGTTTAGAGAATTTAATGTGAACATCCAAAGGAAATTTCTTTGTCATGATCCTAAACTATTTGCTGAACAAATGAACAAAAACAAAACACAAAAAAAAGGACATTTTGTTTCTTCTGTGGCCACAATGGGATTTTAGTGTGTAAAGTTGTGTTATTACTTTAAAAGGCAAAAAAAGTAGGTAGCTATATTTGTCTTTGTTGGCACCAAGAATAAACAAAACCACCCTAGTTATGGGTAAGCATTTAAGCTGTCCCCACTGTGCAGATGGGTTTATAGCTGCCTCTCAAACATGGCTTTCTTCTGGCTAAAAATCTATTTTAAAAAAGTAGCATATAAGTTAAAAAAATTATTAATGAAACCTGGAAAGCTGCTACATAAATATAATAGACTGCATAGTAAATAACAATTTTTAATGAACCTGATCTTCTGACATGTATGTCATTACTTTGTAAGTTGAGAACAGAGCCTGAATTAGATTTATTTACTGTGTATCTCCAGCACCCGACACAGCACATAGGCATTTAATAAATGTTTAAGGTTGTCTTTTTCTCTGACACTTTGTAAAGTAGGCCCAGGTCATTGCAATTCAATTCAACAATTCTCACGGTTACTTGAAAAGACTGTAATGATACCCTACTTTGACAATGCAATCATGTCAGATATGTATATGTATATGTGTTTTATATATGTTTGATATATATATATACATATATACACATACATATATACACACTATATATATATATATATAATATGTGACTCAGAATATGTGTGGGATGATACCATGAATGAAATAGTCTGTGAAACACATTTCAAGTGTTTCCATCATTCTTTTTGTATCCCCAGCATTCAGTACTGTGCCTGGCACATAGTACATGCTTAATAAATGTTTATTGATTGATTATTGCCCTAGAAGAAATGAATAAAGCCCTATTGAGAACTGGTATATAAAGAAATCAGCCTAGTCTAACTAAGCCAATTCTTGATAAGAATTGTCCATAATAAGATAAGAAAAGAACTTAAAATATTTTGAAATACCATTACTTCTGTTTGAAAAGTTGCTATTTGGTTATTGTTAAAACTTTCACGGGACCATAGGCTTCAGGGTTTGAAGTACCATTAGAAGTCATTGCGTACTAACTAAATCTTGCAATCCTAGGAAAGGTATAATTATAACTGAGCAGAGTATCCTCAAACTGAAATCAATGCAGAGCCCACACTTCTTCCCCAAACCCAGCTTACACAAATCCCAAATGTGTGCCCTATAATCAGTTATGTTTTCAGTTTACACTAATATCTGTCTCTCAAAGATATCTTATTTTATAGGCATCCTGTAGTCAGGCCTAAACATCAATAGCATCTATTGCCTGATTATTCTCTCTTAAAAATGATCAACAAAAGGCCCTTTAAAGTAGCCGGGGGGAGAAAACTCTTTTCTGGACACCTACCCCTCCCACATTCTTTGTTCTATTTTGAGCACAGTTAGGCCGAAGCCAGGCTGCTATGACTTCTGGAGTCATTTAGCAATCTGTTCCGAGGGTGCCATGGTAGCAGCTGTGGACAAATAATGTTACCTAGCCATCCATCCTGCTAGCACCCTCTTCTCTGCCCACACTAAGCCCACAGTATTTTTGCTTTCTTTTGTAACCCCCAAGCTTATCACAGTGCCCAGCAAATACTAAACGCTTAATAAATGCTTGTTGCCTGACTCTTGAGGCCATATATGTGTTCACGTGCAATAATAAAATAGTATTCTTTCTCCTCTATCCCTTTATAATTATAATCTTGATGACAGTTATTCCCAAAGGTATAGAAGAAAACACATAAAAGGAAGCTGAAAAGGGGATTCAGAAAGGAAGGTGCCTACATGGAGGGCACAATAAAGTCCAGAGAGTCAGGAGAAAAGTTCATTCCTGGAAAGGAATGAACACATGGCTGGCCTGAGCATTTTTTTCCTTAAAGTAGGGGTTCTGGTAGGAACCAGCCAGTAAGAGTCAAGAGCTGCCGAGACAGTTCGTACTTCCAGTGTGAGAAGTCCAGGAGAGGACTAACAAATTCAACATGCCCAAAAAAGAACTCATCATCTTCCCCACCATCCCAACCCACTCTGTTCTGAACTCCTTTATTTCTATATTTTTAACATTTAATTTATTTTATTATTATTTATTTTATTATTATTTTATTTATATTTGTTTTTAATTTATATTATTATATTTATAATATAATATAAATATATTGTTATATTTATATTTATTTTTAATTTATTTTAGTTTTTATTTTTATGAGCTTGACAGACATCAGCAAGCATGAACATTTCACTATACGAAGAGTGGAAAAGATGGTTGAATATAAAACTCTGAACTTCTGTAGAGTTTGTAGGGTTTTTTTAAATGTACATTAAACAATAAACATAATATAAACCAATAAACCTCCTTGCTTATCTGTATCCTCTTCTGAACTTCTTTGCTTTCTCTACCTTCTTTCTGTAAAAGATAGCATTAGCCTTCTAGTCACTCAAGTAGTTGTGAAAAGTAAATTTGGTTTAAGTTATCTTCAAATATTCTCTAATATGATATTGCCACAAATATAGTATGACTATCCAAATAAAATGAAATACTTTCCCACTTACTTTATAGAATAAAAACAAATACCAGTGGATTCTAGGTGACACTAAGGCTAGAAGGGTTGCTGATGCTGAAATATTTGAGAATGTTTTCAATGCTTCTGGAATGAGAAGACACTGATAGACAATGGAGGTAATTGACAATTTAGAAGAGGGAAAGATATTCCTTGATTCAGAAATTAATTTTGCAGAGTGGCAGTCATGTTGCACTCCCCTGGAAAGCATAGATTTAGAGTTCAGTGAAAATAGCCCCAGATATGAATTCAGAGGATGTGTTCAAATCCTACCTTTGCCATTTATTGTTTTAACTTGTAAGTGACAACTTCTGCATAAGTTTCCTTAAGTTTGGGGTAGTGGTGAACTGGACTCGATGTTGGGTTTTTTTATGTGTATGTGTGTGTTTTTCTTGATGATGATGATGACAATAATGGTAAAGCTAGAAATAACCCTCTCATTTTATAGTTTGAAAAAACAAAGTCATATAGAGGTGAAATCAGTTGTCCAAGATTACATAGCCAGTTATTGGCAGAGCTAGGAATAGAAGCCTCATCCCCCTACATGCTAACCTGGGTGCTCTTTACCTTATAACATCTCTCCTCTAACACTACCACCACCCATTCAAGCCCTCATCACTTCACAGGCAGACTATTGTAATAGTCTGCCAGTGGATCTGCCAGCCACGTCTCTCCCCCACTGCAGTCTATCATCGACTAAGCTGTCAAAATTATTTTCCTCAAGAACAGGTCCGGCCATGTCACCACCCATTCAGTAAACTGCAGTGGCTCCTTATTACCTCCAGAATCAAATACAAAATCCTCTGTTTAGCATTCAGAGTCCTCTGTTACCTACCTCTACCCCACCATGTTTCCAGTCATCTTATACCTTACACATTCTCTTCATTCCAGTAATACTGGCCTCCTTGCTCTTCCATCTCCCGACTCTGGGCATTTTCATTTCCGAACTGTTCCCTATAACTGGAATGCTCTCCCTTTTCATCTCCTCGTAGCTTCCTTCAAGTCCCAGCTAAAATCCATCCTTCAACAGGAAGCCTTTCCCAATCTCTCCTAATTCTAATGCTTCTTCTTTGTTGATTATTTCCTATTTATCCTATAATTAGCTTGTTTGTACATAGTTCTTTGGGGCAGCTAGGTGGCACAGTGGATATTGCTGGGCCTGGAGTCAGGAAGACTTGAGTTAAATTTGACCTCAGACACTTATTAGTAATGTGACCCTGGGCAAGTCATTTAGCCCTGTTTGCCTCAGTTTTATGATCTGTAAAATGATCTGGAGAAGGAATTGGCAAATCACTGTAGTATCTTTGCTAAAAAAAAAAACAAAAACAAAACCCAAATGGTGTCACAAAGAGTCATACATGACTGAATTATGACTGAACAACATAGCCTTCAGCCACTGCCACCACCACTAAACCCATATGGGACCTCTCAATTTCCTGACCTCACAAGATTGTCTGGGGATTTTCATCTCAGAATACTCATTTGCTTAGGATCATAAAAGGATTAACAGAAAGAGACAGAGGCAACCATGTAATTGTATTCTCAATTGTAGTGTTGGGGACAGGACTTCTGTATATTCTCCAATCAACTCACGGAATGAGTTCAAAGTAGTCCTGCCTCTTCAAAGTCAAAAAAGGATTTATTTCTGGCTGAGCAGTTCTCAGGTCATCAGTTCTGATGCCTAACCAATTAGAAGATTTTCCATTATCACATAGTACAAGGTATTTAATTATAAGTGACTGAAAAAGGTTGCATAGAAGTTTCCAGATGGTTACTTGGATTGAAACCAGGAGAAGAATATCCACACTTGCTCCAAGGACTGGCCTTTATAGGCTAGTTCACCCATAGTACATAGGATATGAAGAAGTTGGACTAGGTGATCTCTAAGGTCCCATCCAGTTCTAAACATATGATTTTGTGACTTAAGTGTTCCACAGGTAAACTCGGGAACCCTACACACACTGGCAGGTTACTTGTCTTTACTTAGAATCTAGGATAGCCCTGACAGGCAGGGGAGGTGTCTTTCTTTCTTCTGTTTTTAATAAATGTATTAATTTATTCTTATTTAAAAGATGAATTTATAATTTATTTGTAATCAATTTATAATCAATCCTTCTTACTACTCCTCTCTCCATTGAACATATTTAAAAAATGGAAAACTAAGCCTCATCATAAGCATGCATCCTACAAAACAAATTCCTACATTTGCCATGCCTGAAAATTTTTCTCTGTATTGTAATCATATAAGTTGTCCTAGTTCTTTTTTTTTTTTTTTTTGGCTAGGCAATGGGGTTAAATGACTTGCCCAGGTTCACACAGGTAGTAAGTGTTATGTGTCTGAGGCCAAATTTGAACTCAGGTCCTCTTGCCTCTACGGAGGATGCTCTATCCACTGCACCACCTAGCTGCCTCCAATTTGTCCTTTCTGCTCCTTCACTTTGTATCACTTAATAGAAGGCTTCCTAGTAGTGTGCCTGTTTTTCCAACACTCTCCAACATTTGCCATTTTCCTCTTTTGATATCTTTACCTATCCAATGGGTATAAAGTGAAACCTCAAAGTTAATTTAAATTGCATTTCTCTAAGTATTGTAATTAAGTTCATTTTGTCCTAAGAGTATAGTTAGCTCAGATTTCTTCTTTTGAAAACTGCCTAGTTATATCCTTTGTCCAGATTTCTACTAGAGAATGGCTTTTAAGTTTTGTAAATGTGGATCATTTCAATATATATCTTACATATGAAACCTTTATCAGAGTAATTTGGTATTGATAGATGAGAGTGTCTCCCTAAAGATTTAGCTCATGAACTCACATTGATTTCATTGATTTTTGGTCACCATCAATTATTCAGACAAAATCAATTTGCCTTTTGGAAAGGGCTATTTATTAAGGTGGTATAGTAAGAATATTTGATACAAAACATCTCTGCCCCTGCCCCAGATTCTGTTACATCCTCCCCAAAAAGGACATTGGGAGAAAGTGGGCTCAAACTTAGACAGTACATGTGGCAAGGAGACAATTTATAGGCCCTGGAGGTTCTTTTGTGGGAGTCTTCAGGATGTTTCCCTTATATATGGTATAGATTTCTGATGGGCTCCTGGTAGAGCCTTGAATCTGCCTTTTCTCATCAAGTGCAATCTGTACTTAGCTCCCAAAGCAGACACTGACTAGCCACTGCTGTCCAAGGGATGCTTTTGTGATATCAGTGGAAAAAGGCCAGATCCTCCAGAATCTTTGAAGTTCACAAGACCTTCCTCTGACAGGTGGGGTTCGGGGGGAATGCTGAGGCTAAGGCTCCTCATGTGATTCCTTCTCTGAGACTTGGATAAAAGGCCTTTGAGCTTCCATACACTTGGCCCCCCATAGGGCATGACCAATTCTCTCAACTGATCGAAATACACTTTGTATACAACGCCACTCCAGTTTTTAAGCATTTAGTCTTAAAACAGGAGTTTCAAACCTTTTTGTGTCATAGACTTCTTTTCCAGAATAGTGAAGCATATGAATCTCTTCTCAGAATGTTTGTAAATATATCTGTAACCTGGGCTTCTCTGAGCATGCTAGTTCTAGGAGATGCTCTTGAAAGGGGCCTTTTGAGTATGTCCAGTTTGCCTAACATGGATGTGGGTAACCTCCTTTGATTAGCTGCCTGTTTCTTTAAAACTGGGGATGCTAAACCATTCACTCTCTTTTCTGCCATCTTTTTGGCTATGCTGTATGGCTAGGGTACATGCAATGAATGCCATGAATTGAATCCATGAGGGGGAAGCCTGCTTCCTCTCTTCTACCTCAATTCAGAGAAATGGGCCTAGGAATGTTTATTTCCCTTCTGTTTTGCTTTCATTCAGTTTCATGCATCAGAAGGAGTCCTCCCCAACTGTAAGTTCAAGCCATGGCAACCTTGGACCCAAGGTCACAGGCTGGATGGTGTATTTAGCCAGCCTGGCATGGAAACCCTGAGAAGCCAAGGTGCCTGGGTCTTGAGCCTGGTGAAGTTTTGGATTTGGAACTGTGCTTTACCAAAAGCAAACTAAGTTATGAACCCACTCTCCTTCTCCTGCATAGACACTGGATGTGGTGCAAAGAGGGAGAGGGATTATGCCTCCCACATGTTGGAGGGAGTAAGTTTGTATGTTTTTTATTATCATTTGAAAGTAAACATTCCTTAGTAAAAGCTCCAGTGTTACACATAACACAAAATACATAGATTTATAAAAGAAACCAAAGGTTAGTGAGAAATTACATGAAGGCATATATTTTTTTCCCATCCAAGTTTACAGACCCCTTGAAATCTGCCCGTGGACCCTTTGGAAGTCCATGAGTCCCAGGTTAAGAATCCCTGTTTCTTTCCAAGCTGTCTTCCTCTGGACTTCTCCACTGCATCTCCAGAAATCTCTTCATCCTAGAAGATCAGATCAGCTTTGGAATTCACACTCAAACTTTTTTTCTACCCAGACTCCTAGTACAGCAATTTACAAAAACAAAACTGAGTTTTATTCCCCCTCCCAGTTCCTGGTGGCAGCACAAACGAGGAATGAAATAACTAAAACTAGGCATGGCAAAAGAGAAATAAGGGCAATTCAAGGGGCCAGGATCATCTATGGACTATATAATCAACCCCTGAATAATTTAAAGTTAGTTGTAATTTCAGTTTAACCATAATGTCTAACCATACATTGGCAAGAGATTAAGGTAAAGATTTTAGATCTTTTCATTCTATTTTTAGTACTGATGATGCATCCACCAAAATGTAATCATAATGTTCTTTTAACATTATTTGAAAAGTCTCAGAGCTGTAACCTCAAGAAGCAGATCTCTGGGAATCCAGGAAAGCAAGCATTGTCTAATCATTCTCTAGGATTCTTAGAATTGTTTTATTTTTACTAAACATACCTAGAAGTCCACAATTATTTTCCATTGCATTTTTGTCCCCCAAAAGAAGAACCGCAAGATATATAATCAGGGCCACAACAAACTATTCTGGCAGCCATGGCAAGGAATATAAAAAGTATCATCAAGTGCTGAGAGAGAGGAATATCTGGAACCCTGGGATACAAGGTCCTTTGGGGAAGAGACCCTGTGACACCATCCTATTTCAATGGACCAAGAGACCCTGAGATACTGACTTATATAGACAAAGATCCCTTAGACACAGGGAGACCACTGCAGGGGAGGTTGCCATGTTGGGAGGAACAAGGTTGAAGCCAGTCTGGACAGCTCACCTAGAGAGGAGGCGATGCCAAGAGAAGCTTGCCATCCTCTAGCCTCCAGTTTTAACCAATTATTTTTTTCAACTAAGTTTTTAGCTCAATTGTTTCTACCTCCTACAGGAATACACTACAGTCACAAAAATCACAAAATCCTATAAATTTTAGCCCCCTGAGGCAAAACTTAGCCCTATCCAGTGTACTCAGGAAGGCACCAGTTAAATTCCTTTTTCCTTCTTATCACTTTTCAAATTTATTGGCACATCCAACAAACATGCATATGGAAGAAGAATGTAGAATTTTTTTAAATTGCTCTTTGAGTTCAGTTCAACAAGTATTTATTAGACATCAACTATGTGTTCCACAGGGGTGTTCATGGACAACTAGCACCTCTGGTGTCAGGACTTGCTGAGTCCTTTTCAGGGCTATTCATCCACATTTGGTGTCTACCCAATTAGCTCAGCTCTCACCTATGGGTCCAAAAAGCTGTAGCATTTGCAGTGGCCACACCTGGTAAAACCTACACCAGATGGGCTAAACCAAGTTGAGGGTAACTGACAGGCCTCAAACTCTGCATGAGTTAGGGCGATGTCTACTCCAAGCATGTAGAGACTTCCCCTAGTGGAAGTGATGATGAAGAGGAAAACAGTTTGTTCCAATGGCTATAAAGGTGACTGAAGCAGGAATTAGAGCTTGGTCAAACATCAAAGACACCAAGGTCATGCACTGCATCCTGGGCCATCACCAAGACTTTGTCTTGCCATTGGACTTAAGTGACTCTGGAAGAGAGAGTGAGGCTGGTGACTTTGTACAACTCTGCCTCACCTAAATCCAATTCAGGAGCAACTCAAGACATCACCTCATGATGTCATTGGTCCTCTTCGAAAACAAAGGACAAACAACAAGGTATTGTGGGAGATACAAATGAAATATGAGAGATAGAGGAAGGGAAGGTAGACTATTGGACCTGGAGTCTAAAAGACCTCAGTTCAAATCTAGAACACTTACTAGCTGGTTGAGGCCATGAATCCTCTACCTGACTCAGTTTCATTGTTTATAAAATGGAAATGATAACAACACATATCTCCTGAGGTTGTGAAGATAAAATGAGATAATATTGGTAAAGTGCTATATAAATGTTAACTAGTAGCAGTAGCAGCAGCAGCAGCAGTAGTGGTAATAGTAGTAATCCTTGCTCAATTATTGAGTTTATAAACTATTTGGATGGATAGAACTATGCCTATGTGATTAAAATAGTTAGATAGCATGAAAAGCCACTGTAAGTATTGACCTTCTTGGTGCTGAATTCCCTGCTTTAGTTAACTACCATTGACCAAATTAACGAGATCTTAACAAATAAGATTGGTCTATTGGCATAGCCTATGATAATGACCAGTTTAATAATCAAGGTGTTCAAAGGACTATTAGAGTCATTTCAAATGATTTCATTTTGGAAAATAGCCTAAATCAGCATGACATACTATTGTTACTTTACTACATCAGTAGGAATAGACTCTGTCCTCTCCCTCCTCTTTCTTTCCCTTCCTCGCTTTTTCTCACAGAATGGTTACTATGTAATAAGCTAGGTAAGAAGATGGTTACCTTCCCCTACCCCTTAAGCCTTGGAGCCCCAGACATGGGTTTGTGGTTTTGGTCTGTTTCATTTGTTCTTTTCAGGAGTAGAACACCGGACCTGGGAGCTTGAGTCATGGGTACTTTAGAGCCAAGATTCCAGGTCAAATGTGTCCAGTAGGGAGGTCCTGAAAATCCAGGGACAGGAGCCTAGGGGACTTTGAAATTTGAACTTGGTGGGAACTGAGTTGTGAACCTAATTTTGCTCCCCTCCTCAGATGAAGGAAATTACGGAGAGTTATACTCCGCAGATGTTGGGGGAATGTTTATATGTTTGTTCTGGCAGTAACTTGGAAGTAAATATTGAATAGAGTATAAGGCCTAGAGCCAGGAAGATGAATCTTCCTATTTGCCTCAGTTTCCTCATCTATAAAATGAGCTGGAGAAGGAAATGGCAAACCATTCTAGTACCTTTGCCAAGAAAACCCCAAATGGGTCACAAAGGGTCTGACACAACTGAATAACAACTTAACAACAACAAAATTCTTTGTAAAAGTGAATCTGATTGTTAAGTGACAAAATGAAACTGGGGTGCCGAGGATCCCTAAAATTGGGAGAATATAATCAATGGTGGGGAGGGGCTTGAGCATATAACTGAGACTATATGCTTTCCTGGGCAGGTAGGTGAAACTAAGATAGAGTGAGTATTGGGCTTGGAATCAGGAAGACTCATCCTCACATGTTCAAATACAGCCTTAGACACTAGCTGTGTGATCCAAATGGGGTCATGAAGAGTTGGAAATGGCTGAAATAATTCAACAACAACCACTCTGAACCCCTCTGCAGGTAACGTAGAACCCTGAGGGAGGGGTGGAGATGTAACAGCCCTGGCTTTCAGGAAGTGAGGGTCCCCAGACTCACAGTCTTATCCTAATCAGTAAAAATAAATATTTCAATTGCCAAATTCAGTTCTACAAACCCTACTGCTATATGGAGGCTGTAGGGATATAGAGAAAAAAAAAAACCAGAACAGTCCTTGCCTTTCAGGAGCTTACATTCTCCTAGAGGAGAAACAACATATTGCATATGCAAATAAGTAAATGCAAAATAATTTGGTTGGAGGGAGGTATAGGGGGAGTGGGATGAGCACTAACAACTAAAGGAAATCAAAATTACTTCCTGCTTTAGTAAACTCATTTGGAATTAATATAATCCACATACCAAAAATTTGGGAGCTAACGTCTGCAAAAAGAGTTTTTTAATCTTTTAATTAGGTTAAAGATATCCTTTTTCCATTCCATTTCCATTATTAATTTAATCAGCAAATCCTTTCTTCATAGACAGAGCTAAAGTGAATTTCAACTTAGCCAGATTCAGATATCCCAAATTGCCAATGAACAGAATCTGAGCAAAGTTTTAGTGTTTTCCTCTATTGCTTTCTGTCGTTTAAAAAAAAAACATTAAAGTATTTGAAAATATTTTTTTCTTAAAAAAAAGGAAATATTTTTCTTTATTTCCAGTATGCTGAACTTTTCAGTTTAATTTCAGATGGACACAACATTCTGTACATACATCTCTACTCTTCCTCATTTTTTAAATGAGTTAAGAGAATTTTAAAAAATCCTTAAAGTATTCTTGGAAAGATTGAGGAGGTGGGGATTAGCTGGCTCAAGTACTTTTGATCGTTTTATTTGCTTAGTAATCTAAGTTTTAGTCTCAGTAATCCATCCCTCTTCCATAATAACATTTTATTCAGTTGGTTCCTAGAAAAGAAAAACAGTTCATTCAGAATTATTACTGGTGAATGATGAAATAAGAGCTATACTTTCCAGACTAAATTCTTTCCCTGTTATAAAAATGTATACAGCAACATAGATTTTTTAGTTCAAGATAAAATATAAAATTATCATTGAAATAATGAGGAAAATTAAAGTATTTTTTGACCTGGGGTTGTATTTGTTACATTGTTTTCTTGGACATAAAGAAAAGTGCTGATGTTACCACTGGTTACAGTTTCTAATTTTTTTCCTTTTAATTTTCTCCTTTGAGAGAAAAAACTGCAGATAATGAGCATTCTGTTCCAATTATATATTTTTAGAACATTTGAACACAAGGACTTCTTTAGTTTGAGTTAATAGCAATTGAATTATAATTTGGTGATTTTTTTTCATTTTATCTTAAAGTTCATTTGCATGAATTAATCTCTTGGCTAGCCTCCCTCCTTACTTTCCATACCCTGTTTTTATAATGCAGGTCTAACTACCACTACCTGGAAAATTTAGGGGTGATGATTTGCTTCTTCATAGTGGCCAAAAATTAGCTTTCGCTTCCGGAATTGGTGAGAAGAAAGGAATTGAGGACTGCTTTGGCAAAATCACATTGAATCATCATTTTTCACCTCCCATTCAATAATATTTAAGCACTCACTGTGTATAATGAATTGTGGTTAAGTACAAAGGCTATAAAGATAAAAAAAAAAAAAAGAGTCCTTGCCCTCAAGGAGCTATTTGGAGATTATGCCATATATACCAGCAAGTAAAATAGATAAAATGTGGTGGGGCAGCAGAAGAAAAATCCAGGCAGAATGCTCTAGAAAAACCTTAGCAATTCATGAGTAAAACAGCATTGCAGACAAAGAGTCATTTTATACTCTAGTAGTGGAGGGAAGCTCAGTTTCTAAATGACTAATTGGAAAGACCATTGTCCTTTCTTTTTCCTTTTCTTTTTACATTACTTTTTTAAATTAATTTGTTTGTAGTTTTCAACATTCACTTCCAAAAGATTTTGAGTTCCAAATTTTATCCCCATCTCTTCCCTCCCCCCATTCCATGACAATATGTAAATTTATATGGGCTCAACATATACATTCATACTAAATCTATTTTCACATTAGTCTTTTTTTTCTTTTTTTAATGGTAATTTTTTTTGTTTTCAACATTTACTTCCACAAGATTTTGAGTTCCAAATTTTCACCCCATCTTGCTCCTCCCCCCACCCCAAGATAGCATGCACTCTGAATACCCCTTCCCCTAGTCTGCCTTCCCTTCTATCTCTCCCCCCCTTCTCTTATCCTCTTCCCTTTCAATTTTCCTATAGGGCAGGATGGATTTCTGTACCCCATTTCCTGTATTTCTTATTTCCCAGTTGCATGTGAAAACATTTTTTTTAAACATGTGTTTTTAAAACTTTGGGTTCCAAATTTTCTCCCTTCCTCCTTCCCCACCCACCCTCATTGATAAGACAAGCAACTAAATATAGGTTATATATATGCAGTTATGCAAAACACTTCCATAGTAGACATGCTGTGAAAAACTAACTCTATTTCCCTTAATCCTATCCCACCCCCCCATTTATTCTATTCTTTCTTTTGACCCTGTCCCTCCTCAGAAGTATTTGTTTCTGATTACCCCCTTTCCCAATCTGCCCTCTTCTCTGCATCCCTCTACTCTCTTGTCCCCTTCCCCCCCTATTTTCCTGTAAGGTAAGACAGATTTCCATACCCAATTGAGTGTGTATGTTATTCCCTCCTTAAGTCAAATCCTATGAGGATAAGATTCACTCATTCCCTTCCCCCATTTCCCCTCCACTGTAAGAGCCTTTTCTTTTCTGGTTTTTTTTTGTGAGATAATTTACCCCATTCTACCTCTCCCTTTCTCTTTCTCCTAGTATAATCCTCTCTCACCCCTTAATTTTATTCTCCAGATATGACCCCTTAATTTTCAACTCACCCTGTGCCCTCTATCTATCTATCTATATCTATATATATGTACATATAATTTTTTCCCCTCCAACTACCCTAATACTGACAAAGGTCTCAAAAGTTACAAATACCATCTTTCCATGCAGGAATGTAAACAGTTCAACCTTAATAAGTTTCTTATGATTTCTCTTTCCTGTTTACCTCTTCATGTTCCACTTGAGTCTTGTATTTGAAAATCAAATTTTCTATTCAGCTCTGGTCTTTTCATCAAGAATGCTTGAAAGTCCTCTATTTCACTGAATGACCATTTTTTCCCTGAAGGATTATATTCAGTTTTGCTGGGTAGGTGATTCTTGGTTGTAATCCTATCTCCTTTGCCCTCCGGAATATTATATTCCATGCCCTGCAGTCCCTTAATGTAGAAGCAGCTAAATCTTGTGTTATCCTGATTGTGTTTCCACAATACTTGAATTGTTTCTTTCTGGCTTCTTGTAATATTTTCTCCTTGACCTGGGAACTCTGGAATTTGGCTACAATATTCCTGGGAGTTTTCCTTTGGGGATTTCCTTTACATTACTTTTTAAATTTCCCATCATAGGTATAAACAGTAGCTTATCACTAGGGGCAGATGCTAATTGGCAATAAATACTGTCAGCTTTCAATAACAACTTATAAAGTAATGGAACAAAAGAGATTTATTCAAGGTAAAGGAATTTCAATTTGGGATACCACACAACATGAGGTACTGGAGTGCCCACCAGAACCAGACAGGCAGGGTGATTACATTACAGTTGTTGTCCTGAATCCAACTTAACCTTTCTTCTTGAGTTGCCATAGTTTCCAGACATACTAGATCTGGACTGTGCCAGAGGCCCTGAACTGCCAAGGATGAAGCCCCTTCCAGCTGACATAATGTGTTATTTAGACCCCAAGCTGGATGCCCAGTGTGTCCTTGAGAGACAAGACAGGCATCAGTCAGTTTGCACTAAGCTGGGAAACTGCTTGTGCAACTGGGACCCTTGTAGATACAAAGACCCTCCTATCTTCATGGTCTAGCAGTTCCTGAGGGAAAAGAAGACTGCTTTTGTCATTGCCTTGCTCCTCCCTTTTAGGAGGGGTTTTGTCTTTTTCCCACCTTTACTGTACCTTTCCTCCTACCAAGCCACTTCCCTTTAGGAGATTTCTGTTTTCTCCTCCTTCCTTTATTGTACTGTCATAAATATGCAAACTTCTGTGTGGGTTCTTTGCTCTTTCTTAGGTTTCCACATGCATATTCATTTCTCTTACAATAAACCTAGTTTTCATGTAAGTTTTGTGAAGTTGTGATTACCTGTTGACATGGTCAAAGGAAGAGGGAGGAGAGGCCTGGCAGTGGAACACCAAGAAGCAGGATGCACAGTTTTAGTGGGAGCTTCATACAAGGTAGATTGGTAGCCAGCAGAAGTGGAGAACCGTAGCAGGAACAGCACATGGGTAGTTCTTTCATGTGCACATAACGTGGATCTTTGAAAGACCACCAGGCTATGTTGAGTTGGTAGACAACTGAGAGTTCAGGAGTTTAAAGGGGAAAAAAAAAAGTGTCAAAGGCCACACAGCTATATGTGAATTCAACATTCACCCCCCCATCTTTTTGTGGTCAGGGCAAGGGCTGGTGCCACAGAGGCTTCAAGGAGCTGCACATGCTGCTGGACCTTAATGGAGTTAATGATTTTAGTTCCAAGTCTTGAAGCACAAAAAGTACAACACCTAATGAGGAGGGGAAAAATGATAACATAAGAGCAGAAGAAGGCCTTGTAGTAGGAGCAGAAAACCGTGCTCCATTGTGTGGGCAGCCATCTGAACAAATCCCAGAATCCCAGTAGTTTAAGGAGTTGCCAAGAGCATCAAGGACCCTGAATTAGCTTTGACAGCTTTGATGCTAACACCTTACCCAGTTCATTGACATAAAAGCAACATTTTTTCCCCAAGGGAGGTATACCCACCTCGCTGGACTGCTACCATGGTGTTAAGGGCCCTGTAGTTCTGCAACACAACCTTGAGGAGAGGGGAGACCTGCCTTTTTAAGGTTGCAAGAGCCTCAGTAGTCTTATTAAAAGAGTCAGCTAGTAGAAAGATTCCCCACAGCTTTTTTGAGCTCCAGGACACCAAATCTTAGGATTAGCATGTGAAGCCCAGTCCAAGCCCAGTGGCTGTGTGCAACCAAAAGGTTGGATTAGTGCTGCCAGCAGGGAAAGAAGATGCCAAGGTTGAGGATTTCTGAAGCATTGAGGCCAATATACTTGGTAGTTAGGTACCAAGCCTCAGGTCCCAGAACACCAAGGTGGGTGAGCCTGATACAGGTTAATGCCACAGAGGAAGAACAGATCACAGGCAGGTCCCTCCAGGGCAAGGACTGCTGCAAAGACAGACAAGTTTCCCTTGGAATAATAGCCACACACAAGGGCAGCGAAGATGGTTGTCAACACATTTTGGGCACGACACCCTGCGGAGTCATTGGAAGAGGGCAGTCAAGGCAACAGCAATTCAGGGAGACAGTCTGATTCAGAATCCCCCCAGTAGTTTAGTCGAAACTCCAAGTTTTCCTGGGCAAAGAGAAAAGCAGATTGCCCTTCCCAGGCTGATTAGCAGAGTCCCCATATCATAGGGACAGCTGGATAGGCTGAAGTTAGCAGAGAAAGAAGGGAAAGAGTAGAGTTGGGCAGGCTTTGTGGATCTCTTCCTGTTCACATCAGAATGTGATTGCAAAGAGTGGGTGGGGGAGGGATGGTAAACTCCCAACATCCAGGGCTCCAGGCAGATTCTCAGAAGGGATGGGGATGCAGAGGGAGAGGTTAGTACAGACTATTTTGGACTGGGCGAGAGGGACACCCATATAGTGGTGACAGCATTGAGGTTGTTGGCACATGGCAGAGGTACAAAAATATGCAGAATGATTGGTAGAAAGCGTGGTATATGGGACACTGTATCTGCTCAAATCTGCAATCCTATAGGGTAGTAAGGAGGGTAGGCTCAACAGCAGAGTAGTTGTGTTGTGTGCAGAGCCAGCAAATGGACAGGTTGGCTGCTGTGGCTAGGGCCTGGCAGACTGGCTTGTGTGGGTGAGAAAAAATGGCTGAAGCAACTAAACCATAACTCAGGAGTTATAATGACCATCCCCAAGGTGTCACCCCACATCCAGTAAGTGAGAGATGTAATACCATGTAGATGACTGAAGAGAACACAAGTGCACTGAGGCCACTGAGTTGCCAAGAGTTCATATAGCAAGGGGAGGTCAAGGAGTGATAGCATATGAAAAGCCAGCGAGAGCAAGTGGACAAAGAAGATAAAGTCAAAGAATCTGATGAGTAGAGTCATCAGTTATTGTAAGCCCTTATCCAGAATTGTGGGAGAGCCAGCTACCACAGGTGTAAGCTACTTCTCAGTCCTGGTCAGACACGGGGTGAGGTCTCTGATAGGTTGAGAGGTCAGGTGTCGGGGCCTTCTTAAAGTGGAACAGGTGGATCTCACTATCCAGACCTTGGAGTTTGGCCCCACATGGGTTGGTTAGCATAGTTCCTTCCACCATGGCTGCAACATGTCCTTTCGGGATTGCCATTTCCAATGTACCTAATCCCCAGGTTTCAGAAATTAGTTCTCTTGGTTAGAGGATGGCTTGGAGTAGGACTGAGAAATTAGATGGTCATGGGTTGAAACAGATTGTGTGAGCTCCTTGAAATAGCAAATGAGGGAATGCTTGACCCTCAGAGGGTCATTGGTCAAGGCTGACAGACTCATGGGATATCCAATAACAATTTCAAAGGGTGAAATTTTGTGTTTCCCAAAAGGGGCAGCCTGTTGATTGAGGAAGACCAGGGCAGGGCTTTGGGCCAAAGTCATCAGAAAATTTGGACGGCTGAGTTTTTATTGCCTTATTTTAATACTCCACTAACCTGGAAGACTAGGGATGATAGGCACAATGGAGGTGATACAAAATGAGCCAAACAGCCAAGAGGTCAGAAACAACCTTCCTCTCAAAATGGGTTCACCTGTCAATATGAACTTCCTGAGGGGTGCTCCTAGAGGGGAATATTTTTTCAAGGAGGAGCGTGGCCATGGTCTGTCAGCATGGGAACGATTCCACCCACCAGGAAAACATACAGACTCATAACCAGAACATATTTGTATCTGGAAGTTGGAGGCAGCTGGTTGAAATTCATCTGCCAGATGTGGAAAGGGCCATCAGAGAGGTGGAATTTTCCCAGGTGCAGTGACAAGGGTTTGCTGACATTATGTTTAGGGCAAATAGAACATTTGAGTGGTCTATTGGAATCTTCTCCACCAATTTTTGGGGCCAAACTGAGAAGCTTGTTGGTACCCCAGTGGCTGAAGGAATTGATGAATTCCATCATGGGGAGGCACAGAGAGTCAGGCAAAGCCATGAGACTGTTTGGGCCTACCCAAAGTCTGTACAGAGGATACCTGAGGCAGCCTTCTCTGAATAAGAGCTCCTCATGCCTCAGTGGTCATTTGGGCCTGCTCAGGTACAATTTCCTCAGGGATGAAAATCAGAGAGTAGGGTTTGGGGCTGGTCATCTGAGAGAGAGCATAGGGTTGAGAGTATCCAAGGCTGCCTGCAAGGCTGCTTGGGCAGCCAGTGTATTGCCTCTAACATGCAAAGAATCCTCTCTGTAGTGGCCAGGAACTTTGATAATGGCCACTTCCTTTGGCAGGAGGAGAGTGTCAGAGCTGACTGACCTGCTACCTGTTTTTTACAGTGGATTGGGAGGAGGTTAAGGAAACTCTTGTGTCTCCAAAGCATCCTAAAGTCATGTGTGACCCAGAAGGCATAGCCATTGTCCATATAAATGTTGATTCATTTGCCTGCCACCAGCTCACAAGCTCTGCTGACTGCCTCCATTTCAACCTGTTACACCAAGGTGGCATGGGAAAGAGGGCCAGCTGGTCTTGGCTGTTTCAAGCTGGCAGGAGTTTAGAGAAAAAAAGTATGTCAAATTTGTGCAGCTGTAAGTTAATTCAATAATATCTACAAGTTATAATTTAATGTAATTTAATATAAATAGCAATAACATGAAGACAGTTTTTCCTTGAGTAAATCAACAAATCAATTCACTTTTCTGCTTCCTTGGCTTTTGTGTCCTGGTTTTCCTCCAACCTCTGTCACAACTCCTTTGTTTTGCTGAGTCCTTTCCCTGGGTATCCCAAGATTTGGTTCTCAGATATTTGAGGTCTCTTCACTTATTCCTTCTCTTAGACATCTTATAGACTTTTATAATTGGAAAAGACTTTATAGTTGTCACTTAACCAACCTCTTACTCAATAGATATCTTCTCTAGAACATCCATTCTCATCACTTCAATTTTTATTCTTTGAGAATAACTCTCAAATTGACACGGCCAGCCTTGGCCTTTTTACTGAACATCAGGCCTTCAAATCCCACTACTTGTTGGACATCTCCATTTGAATCAGAAGTAGTCACTCAGCCTTCAGTCTCTCCTCTCTCCAATCCAATTGCTGCATAATCATCTATATTACCAAAGAGTAGGTCTAACCATGGGACTTCCTGCTCAAGCAGTGTCAATTTTGTATTTTCCTCTCCTCTGACACACCTTCCATCCTTGTACAGACCCTCCTCATCTCATGCTTGGACTATTACAGTAGTCTTCTGGTTGGTCTCCCAGTCTCAAATCTTTCCCCATTCCAGTTCATCCTCCACTCAGATGTCAAAGTGATCCTCCTAAAGTGGCGGTCTATGCGACCCCACTACTCTATATACTCCAGTGGTTTCCTTTTATCTGCATGATAAAGTATCAGTTTGGCCTTCACAACCCAATCTCTTCCTACCTTTCCAGTCTTCTTTCACTTCATTCCCCTTCACCTAATCTATGACCTAGCAATACAGGACTTGTTGCTGTGCCTCACAGTAGACACCCCATCTCTTGACTTTGTGTCTTTTCGCTGACTATCCTCCTTACCTGAAATGTTTTCCTTCCTCATCTTCACCTCTTAGTTTTCTTAACAGCTCAAATCTCACCTTCTACAAGAAGCCTTTCCCAGTCTCCCTCATTGCTGGTGCTTTCCCTCTGAGATTATATCTCATCCACTCTGGATGAGAAAGTAAAGCTAGTGACTTTGCATAGCTTTCCCTCACTTAAATCGAATTCACTTGCAAGTCATGACATCTCCTTCCTGATGTCATGACCCTTTTAGAGAATGAAACAACAACAAACTGTGAGTAGTAGTAGCTGCCCCACTAGGGACCCAACTAGACAGTTCCAGTTGGGCAACAGCTCACTCCTTTTTTCCTTCCTTCCTTCTTTCCTTCCTTCACTTCCTTCCTCTCCCTCTGTCCACAAAGGGAATCATATCCTTACCTGTGGGTGCTCTGCCCAAAGGAATATAAATTTTGATTGCTGAAACCTAGCAAGATATCTTGGGGCTTATGGGCTAAATTTCTTTTTTATGGACTCTGGCTCTCATTGATTGGCCAACAGTGGGTCCCAGTCCAAGCCTCACTTGGTCATTGCCTGGATTCTGATGGCTCAGAGTGAGTGTAAATAGCAATTGTTTCTGTTTTGGCCAAAAACCCCGAGGGTCTTCCCCACCCAAACTGATTTTATTTTTTTGACTAGGTAAAAGAGGACATTCTTTGCCTCATGTTTACCTCGCCTTAGTCACTGAATGGACGTTGCTTCAGACAAATTGAGACCTGGGAAAGACCTTAGCTTAAAAAGGCCAAGGTCTCCCACTGCATCCAGGGCCATCTCCAGGCATCCTGATTTATATCTTGCCACGGGACCCAGATGGCTCCTGAGGAGAGAGTGGTGACTTTGCTCAGCCCTTCCTCACTTAAATCCAGTTCACTTGCAGGTCATGACATCTCCTTCCTGATATCATGATCCTCTTCTAGAATGAAGGACAAACAGCATCTTTCATCCAACAAGCTCATAAAGATTTAATATAAATGAGGGAGAAGGAATATAGTTCAGTTTTTATTGATGATCTCTATCACTTTTTTTTGTATTAATGAAGTATGAATTTTTCCATACCTTTGGTGTCTTTCCCTTCTTCAGATAACTAGCAATTGTTAAGTTCCTAATGAATGCTTACTGACTTTATTTGAATTTAATTAGAAGGGACTTTGGGGGCCTTCTGGTTGATTGTATACCTGAACAAGAAAGGATGTCCTGTTGATACCTTAAATTTAATATATGTAAAAACAAATAACATTTCACCCCCAAACCAAGCTTTTTCTCCAAACTTTCCCATCTTTGTTAATGGTATCACCATTTTCCCAGTCACTCAAGCTCAAAACCTGGAGATAATAATTAATTCTTCTCTGTCTCCTCCACTATTCAGTCACTCACCAAGCCTCATTGATTTTTCTTTTACAATGTTTCCCCTTTGTGTATGAGATACATAGGGGATCCAGTCATGGAACTTCAGAAAAGTAACCCAGGTTTGAGATCGTCTGTGGGGCAGCATCTGCTTAAAATCATAGTTCATGAAGTCCATCCAGTGTGTTTACTTTGCCACCCAGAGGCTATATTAGTTTCAAATAAGACATTTAATCAACAGTTTAGCAAGGAAAAAGACTAGAAAATGTAGTCTCATGTGCACCCAGAGTACATGTTTCTTCTGGTTACCACGCCACTAGTAGGGCAAGAAAAACATGGAGAGAACATACAGTGAACATGGGGATCACAGATGAAAATAACACCAGGAATCTACATGACTCGAGAAAATCGTAGGATGGCTGGAGCAATTCACACTTCTGATGATAAGAGTCCTTTTGACTTTGCTGCTACTCTACTAGGTTGTTTCTTTCAGCTGGTCATTTTTACTACTATTATGGTCTCTGAACTTTTCTCTGTTATTACTTACTAGACTACAATCATCAGACCTCTTTAGGGACAGCTGTCATTCTCTATTACCATTAGCTCATTGCCTAGAAAATCTCTCCACCTGAAGAGTGGCTTTTTGAATGCATGGCCAGGGGTTATGACCTATCATATCCAGCTAAGTTTCCAACAAAAACAAAATATTCCAGGCAAAGATTAAGTCTTTTCCTTCTTTCTTTCTTTCTTTCTCTTCAGTTCTTTCATCCTTCCTCCTTTTCTTTCTTTCTCTTTTTTTCTTCCTTCCTTCCTTTCTTTCTTCCTTTTTCTATCAAAATCATCTGGTTTTGATATGACATCCTTATTCCAGGCAACTAGCTATTTGAATGATGGTTAGGAAATTCCTTATGTTAGACAACTGATAATCAACAACCATTTAATAAGAACCAAGTAGGTTTCAAGGACTGGGGATACAAAGACAAAAATGAAGCAGTTCTACACTTTAAGGAGTTTATAATGTGATCAATAAAGGCAAGAAGCCAAATAAAGACAAGAAGCCAAATAAAGACAAGATATTTTGGGAGAGGGGTGCATTGCTACCAGATGAATTAGGTATTATAATTAGAGATGACATCTGATGTCAGCTTTGAAAGAAATGGGAGGATTCTGAGAAGTCATGGTGAGGAGGAAGTGCACTTCAGATATGGGAAAGACCCTTTGTAGAAAGGCACATAGGTGGGAAATAGAATATCATGTGAAAGGAATATCATCAAGGAGACTATGGTCTGAGGCACAGAATTTAAGTGTTGGTAGACACCTCGCAGCTCACTAATCGAATCCATATCCAAAGGAAAGACCCAACATGTAGACATCTAGCCTATCACCTATTGAGGCCCCCAGTTTCACTTTTGGATAGCTCTAATTGTTAGGAGGTTTTTCTTGAAATCAAGCATAAATTGGCCTTTTTTGCAACTTCTACCCACTGGTCCTTTTTCTCTGAGACCAAAGAGAATTAAGTTTAATCTCTGTTCTACATGACAATACTTGAACATTGCTATCATCCATACCTGAGTCTTTGCATCTCTAGGCTAAACATACCCAGTTCTTTCAACTGATCCTCATGTGACATGTACTCAAGGCCCTTCACCATCCTGGTTGCTTTTCTCTGGACACTTGGCAGCTTATTAATATCTTTCTTAACTGTGACACTTAGAACTAAACACAGTACCCTAGATGATTTCTGTCTGGAGAGAGCAGAGTACAGTGGGACAATCACATCCATATTGAAGTTATGCTTCTCTTAATTTCCATAAATTTTTTTCAGCTGCCACATCTCATTACTGACTCATATTGAGCTTTCCATGTACTAAAATACTTTTTCTGAACTTCCCTCTCTCTGTGTATGCCTCCTGCATCTTGTACAAGAGAAGTTTTTTTTTTTGTAGGCAAGTATAAGATATTACATTTATCTTACTGGATTTCATCTTATTAGATTCAGTTCAATGCTTTAGCCTGATGAGTTCTTTTTAGAATCTGTCATCCACTGCACTGAGGATTAAAAGAAAGGCAAAAACAGATACTGATTATAATGAGGGAGACAACATGCAAAACCACTATGTACATCTGATGTGTGCTATATGTATTTAATAGAGATAGATAATTAGAAAAGAGAGATGAGAGATAATCTCAGAGGGAAGGCACCAGCAATGAGGGAGACTGGGAAAGGCATCTTGTAGAAGGTGAGATTTGAGCTGTTAAGAAAACTGAGAGGTGAAGGTGAGGAAGGAAAACATTTCAGGTAAGGAGGATAGCCAGTGAAAAGACACAAAGTCAAGAGATGGGGTGTCTACTGTGAGGCACAGCAACAAGTCCTGTATTGCTGGGTCATAGATTAGGTGAAGGGGAATGAAGTGAAAGAAGACTGGAAAGGTAGGAAGAGATTGGGTTGTGAAGGCCAAACTGATACTTTATCATGCAGATAAAAGGAAGCCACTGGCGAATATAGAGTAGTGGGGTCGCATAGACCGCCACTTTAGGAGGATCACTTTGGCATCTGTGTGGAGGGTGAAATTGAATAGGGAAATATTTGAGACTGGGAGACCAACCAGAAGACTACTGCAATAGACCATGTATGAGGTGACAAGGGTCTGTACAAGGTTGGAGGGTCTATACAGAAGAGTGAGACAAATTTTGAGAGTCGAAATGACAGGTCATGGCAACAGGTTGGCTGTGTGGAATGAGAGAAAATGGTCAGTGGAGAATGACACCAAAGTTGCAAACTTTTTGGGATTGAGAGATGGTGATGACCTTGACAGTAACAGAGATAAGGGTCTGGGGAGAAAGGTTGAGTTCTGATTTGGACATGTTAAGTTTAAGATGTCTAGTAGGCAGTTGGCAATGTGAACAGAAGGTCAGGAGAGAGATTAAAGGCTTGATGAATAGATTTTAGAATCATCTGCATAGAGATGAGATTGCCAAGCAAGATAGCATAGAGGAAAGAGTCTCAGGACCCACTGATGGTTAGTAGGCATGACCTGGATAAAGAGCCAGCAAATAATATTGAGAAAGAATAGTCAGACAAGTGAGAAGTGAATCACTAGATAGCATTGTCTCAGCTTGGTGTCATCTGATGAGCAAATCTGATGAACATGCCATCTATAAATTTATCTAAGTCATTGATAAAAATGTTAGATAATTTAGGGTCAAAAAACATTTGCTTGAGGTACTCCATAGGGAGCCCTCCTATCAAGTTAACATTGAACTATTAATAAACACACTTTTAGTTTGACCACTGAAAAAGTTCTGAATTGAGCCAATTGTATTACTTTCCAGTCCACATCTCTCCATCTTCTCCATGAGAATTGTATGATATAATTTATCAGGACCTTTATTAAAATCCAGGTATACTAAGTCCTCAGCATTCCCCTCATATACTACTTTAGTAAACTTGTCAAAAAAGTAAATGAGATTAGTCTGGTATTATCTTTAATGTCCCATTCTAGAATTTTCCCAGGAATCAAAGTTGAGCTTGGTGACCTGTTGTTTATAGATGCTATTCTCTTATTTTGAAAATCAAGATATTTGCTTTTCCCCAGTCTTGTGTTCCTTCTCCAATTTTCCATGATCTTTTAAACATTATTGACAGTGGTTTAGTATTTCCTTCTGCCGATTCTTTCTGTACCTGAGGATGTAGTTCATTTGGGCCAGGTGGCTTGAATTCATTCATGGCAACTAGTTGTCCTTTTAATATCTCCTTACTTATTTGCGGAATCTACTGCCTGTTACTCATCTTTGATCTGTCATTTCCAGTCAGAGGTCATTCTCCTTGTCAAAGAAAACATAAGCAAAGGATGTACTAAATAAGCAGCTCTGCCTTCTTCGTTTTCAGTTATCATTGTCCTATACACCCCAAGTAAAGTAACAGAGGTTCCCAGCCCATCTTTCATCTTCTTTTTCTCCCCATATAGCAACCACTACAACAGCAGAGCTTTTAATGTTCTTTGTTTCTTTCAAAATGTCAGGTTTTTTGGTTATCAGACGTCACTTCCATCTTCTGTAAACTTTTTAAAACTTTAGTTGGTTAGTGAATTCCATACACATTCACATCTATCTCTTCAAATAAATCCCTTTTTCCTTCTTTGTTGAAATTGGCTCTCCTTATGCCTTAGAACTTAATTCTGGGTATTTCCCATCCATCTGGACTGACTTCCCCTGGAGAATTTCAGTCAATGAGATCTTGCCTATCTTTCTTTTGATTCATTTCAAATGGGGTTTCCCAAAATTTAGGCTTCAGATCAGACTGACTCAGATTTCCTTTTCTTTCTCAGTAATATACTTTAAGAAGGAGTTTTTCACTTCTTACAGAATCACAGAATTGGAAAGCCAAAGTAGCCAAGTAGTCCAACCCATGCCTAGACTCATTCCATCCAGCGTTCCTATCATTTCCACCCCCAGCAACCATTTCTTTATTTGTGAGAATCAGATCCAGAAGAGAATTTCTATTTGTTCCTTAACCTTTTAAAGTATGAAATTATCCCTAAGGCAAGTTGAGACATTATTCACTACTCTACTTTTGGCAAAGAGAGAGCTCTAGCAGATGTCTGGGTAATAATGTCTGCTGCTCAGAGAAATGTTTTAGGAAAACCATTTTGGCAGCTGTGGAGGATGGACTGATGAGGAGAGAGCCAAAATAGGGAGATCAGCTTGTCCCCCAAAACTATTTCAGAACTCTTTTCCCCAAGCCCATTGGAAAAGGCTGGACAACAAAGTCCAAACCTGCTCTACAGATCTCTTTCGTTGAATGAAGGCAAATAAAGGTAAGGTATGAAGAAAAAGATGAAAAGGAACACTGGCATCAGTCACGTTCACAGAATCACATAGTCTGCCATCTGGTTAGGGTGTCAGCAGCCATGTAGTCCGCCAGTCCAAAAACAATCCTTACCATAACATACCTGACAAGTTGTCCTCTAGCCTGTGTCTGAAACATAGAAGACTCACAAGCTCATATTAACAAATAATGAAGATAGAAAACAACAACATCATACATATAGTCTCCTAGGAGAAGATGCTAACTTTATACAACTTCTAAAAAGATATTTCATGTTCACTCTAGATCTGTACTGTCTGAGCAACTTATAAGGTTCAGATTTTATGGACATGGACTAAAGGCATATAAAGTCAAGGGATTGACCTCACTGATATTGTCTTCTCCAGCTTTAAGTCCTATGAATATATTCCCATAAAGAGGTAACAAGAGGCGTTAAAGTACTAGAGGAGTGGTACAGATAACTGTGATAAAAATTCATCTTTTCAGGTTTAGGAAGATCCTATCAGTGGCCATCTTCTTCTCCGAGAAACAGTCTAGTTGTTAGAATCATCTCCTATGGGGCAGCTAGTCAGGAGGACCTGAGTTCAAATCTGGCCTCAGATACTAGACACTTACTACCTGTGAGACCCTTGTGAGGCAAGTCATTTAACCCCAATTGCCTCACCACAAAGCAAAAAGAAAAAAAAAAGAATCATCTCCTGCTGGGCAGCTGGTCCCAATTCAGAAACTCTGGACCTTGCAAAGTAGCCATCGAGGCTGGAAACATTCATTTCTCAGGACCACTTGCTGTGCTTAAGTAAGAAACAACAACAGAAGGCAGCCAGGGACTGAGGCTCACCTATGCATGTCCTGTTTTCAATACCATGTTCATGTAACCACCATTGCTGCTGGATAGGGAAGAAAGAAATCCCCTCCCTCTCTTTATTGGAAGTCCAAGGGAGAGGCTGGTAGAATCTCAATCATCACACTCATAGGAACAGTAGACTGTCTCTACTCAGAGCCTGCCGAGTGAGTGGTTCTGCTTTGCTTAATCGCCTATCGTCTCCAATGTAACCCTAGACTCAGGGACCAAGGGACCAGTGGGGAATTGCTGGGCCACTCATGTCCTTTAGCAAGATGCCAGAGTATGGGTTCCCACAGTAGTGACTTAGTCTACCCCTTCTACATCTGCATAAACACCTTGCTTCAGCCAGGCTAGAATATTTGCTGTCTCTAGAAACGACCTTATTGAACTCTCACTTCTGGGTCTTTGTCTATATTGTTCTTCCTTCTAAGATTGTACTTCTAATTCCTCTTCCTCCTCCTCAATTTATCTAAATTTGATCTCAGTCTTCCGAAGCCCAGCTCAAGTCCTATGTCCTTTGGGAAACCTTCGCTAAAATGATCTCTCTCGCTCTTGTGAGTTACCACAGTTCTCTGTACCATTCCTCTAATACTTTAATGCCCCTTATTATCTCTTTATGGGAATATATTCATAGAACTTAAAGCTAAAGAAGACAAGATCTATGCGGTCAATCCCTTCATTTTACAGATAAGGAAAATGGGAAGCAGTATGTGATAGGAGGAAAAACAGTGAACTTGGATGTCAAGAGAATCTTGGGTTAGAGTCCTGCCCTTATTCTTAACAGCAGCATGACCCTGGATCCATTTATCCTCTCTAAAACGGTTTACTTAGCTACAAAATGGAGATAAAATTACGTAGTCCCTGCTTCACATGTTTGTTGTGAGGCTCAAACAAGATCACATATGTAAAAGTACTTTATGATATAAATGTTGCCTCTCATAAATGACTTTCCTAACATCACACAGGTAGCAAGGAGCAGACATTATATTCACTTTAATTTGTCTTGTCTTATTACTTATATCGGGCAGCTAGGTGGCACAGTGCTAGACCTGGAGTCCAGAAGACATCTTCCTGAGTTCAAATCTGGCCTCAGACACTTATTAGCTGTGTGACCCTGGGCAAGTCACTTAATCCTGTTTGCCTCAGTTTCCTCATCTGTAAAATGAGGTGGAAAAGGAAATGGCAAACCACTTCGGTATCTTTGCCAAGAAAATCCAAATGAGATCATGAACAATCACACACTACTGAAAAATGACTGAACAATTGCTTGTATTCTTCACAATGTAGCACGGTGCCTTTTACATAGTAGATATGTAGTAAGTATTTGTTGATCACTATAATTGTTACTAAGCTTAGGTAAGACTTACATCTAGGGTCTCCCCAAAGGGGAATAATAAATTAACTTCCATAAATGGGTATACAAAGAAAGTAGATATCATATAGAGGACAGCTATTTATTTCCTTCGCCAAAAGAGCAATAGTAAAGAAGACTAAGAAGCATACATTAAGAAATATTTAAAACATAAAATAATAACCCATCATATCTATTATACTTTTTCTGGGAGATAAGACAACTTTGTGGTTCTTAAGAATAGATATTTCACTCTCACCTTATACTTGACTATTTGACAAATTCAGATATCACAGTCAGCCAGGGCATGGCTTGGTAATTCTTGGTTCTTTTGGTTGCAGCATCTCCCTGCTGGTGGTGCTCTTTTCTTAGAAAGTATTGCACAACACTTTTCTGTTTCCAGCTAGGAAGCCAGCACCCAGCTCAGAAACTCTTGGCCTCTGTAGCTCAAGAGACATCTGCCAAGACTAAAAACAGCCTTTTGGAATCACTGGTTGCTGGTCTCAGACTCATGCTCAGGTAAGAAACACAAAAAAGAAGTGCCTCAAGGTCCTGTCTCAGGTTTATCCGGCCAAGTTATATGCCATTAACATATACTCACTGATCTTTATGGGAAGTGCCCTACCATATCAAACAGATAAAGGGGTTCTTTCCCTGTTCCAATAACAATGTGTATTATCATACAAGTACAGATGGAGAGACACAAAACAAAGGGCTATGTGAGATATGAATGGGAAGTTTCATGGAGAGGATGCCATTTGAATTGGTCTTTAAAGAACAAGGCAGCGAAGGTATTACTGAACACACAGAAGAGGTGTGAGTAAAATGAAAAGCATGAAGTGTGTTTAGGGAACACCATGCACTCTATAGTTTAGCTGTTGCATGTAGTATGCTGAAGGAAGTAATATGAGATAAGTCTAGAAAAATAGGCCTTGAATGCCAGGCATAGTAGTTTGAACTTTACTTGGTGGGAAATAAGGAACTGCTCAGAATTTTTTTTTAGCAGTGTTTTGACATGACTAGATCAAAGCCACTAGATAGATAAGAGACTGTAAATGCCTACATACATGGTTACATGTACCGTAAACTCCAGGCAGGGTGGTCAGTGAATGTTATTGACAGATTAGTTGGCCAAGTGACCACAAAAAGGAGATATCTCCATTTGAGTTCTTAATTCTTAGAAAATGGGTGGTTTTTTTAAAAAGAGGAAAAATCAAAGATAAGAATATATATTGGTAAATGAACATATTAGATTCTGTTCATTAAAAATTCACTTAATGAATTCTTTTTCTTTTTCTGTCAAATTTATAGAATTGCCAGCAGGTATGGTAAAATTTTTCTTGTGTGTCTCTTACTTTTGAATAATTGCTATCAGATTTACTAGGCACATATACATATACACACAGTTATGGGAAAATCACTGAATGTATACATCAGCCTTATTATTCATGTTCATATACAGCAAGATAATAGAATTAGAATTGGAACAATTTGAATTTTGAAATCTCAGCAAATGTCAATGGGATCAGTTTTGCATGTGATATTTCTCCTCCTCTAAATTTTATCTTGGAAAGTCTGGTGCTTTGAAATAAAAATTTCCCTTCATGGTGTTTTGGAAATAAACCACTTTGTTATCTCCTCTTTGCAGTCTCCTCTTTCTACTTCAGCCACATATTGTGCATTTGAATGCAATGCTGTTATGCTATGTGGGTGCTGCTGGGTTCTGTTATGCTAAATGATACAAGGTCCAATTAAAATTATCCAATCCTTGCCCTCAAGGAACATTCTTTGGGAAAAGATAACACAAAGGTTTAGGTAGGGCTGCAGGTGGTGACAGAGCCTGCAAATTATGGGACAGACTATGTGTAGCTTGAGTACAAGAACAGATAAGACCAAGGAACATGCACTTCTCTGCTCAGGTATAGCAGTATATCCCACAGGCCATGTTATCTGAAAAATCATCTTGAAATGAAAGACAAAGGAACATAACATAAAATAGCAATTTTAACTTGTACTCACTAGGTAGACTTGAATTTGAACTTTATCAGTGCCTGAGTCCTAAACCTGTCCAGCTGATGAAGCAATCTCATTCTTAAACTCTGAAGGCACCAGGAAGTATTATATTAGAATATTTTGTGGTTAAATTAATGAGCATCTATACAACCAATGAAGATGTCATGTTGGCTAATAATTCTAGTTTTAAAGCAGACTTGCTAACACATTAATTTATCAATCTACGTTCTTTCTTTGGTTTTTCTTCTTTTTAAAAATAATATAAACAATACCCGCTCCAAAAATTAAAATTAAAATATCACCCTTTACTACTTACTTGGCCAGTTAGCTGTCTATTGATAACCTTCCCTGGCCATCCTGTATGTAAAACCAACTGTATAAGATAGAATAATATTAAGGTATTTTTTCCACTTTGCAGTAAAACAATGTAGACAGATAAGGTCTTTTATTTGAAAGAACTTTCAGACAAAAAGGTTGTCCTGATTCTGATACTGAATGTAGAAACTCTACAGTACTTTATGGAAAGCACAGTATTTGCAAAATATACAACACATTGATACTTAGTAGACATTCTGCCTCAAATCTACAGCTAGTCTTATTTCTCTCAAGTAACTGTGTAAATAGCTTTGTAGATTAAGGGTTGGAGGGATCCTAAAGAGATCATTTAGTCCAGTTCTATCATTTAATCAATGAAGAAATTTAGATCCAAGAAATTAAGTGAAGTTTCTGGTTACCATGCTTTGGCTCCCTTCTTCTGCCCCTGAAGCCCCCCTCCTCCCATTGGTGTGTTTCTCTGCAATCTCTGTTTTGAAGAAAGGCTCATTGCTTCACTCTGGATTTTGCTACCATGCTTATGCTCCAGTACCTTCCTGACGCCCCACTCCCTTTCAGCTCCTTTCAGTGTAAGATTTTCCAGTGCAAGGACTATCTTTATTTTTGCCTATATTTATATACCCAGGACTTAACACAGTTCCTGGTACATAGTAAGCAATTAAGAAATGCTTCTTAACTTGCCCAAAATCATACAAGTAATAGATTGCAAAGTTTACCCTTTTGAGTCATAGTATCATAGATATAAAGTTGAAAAGCCATCAGAGGTTATCTGGCCCAGGACAGAAGGAAACAGAGGCCCTGAGGGGTTGTTCCTTGTTCAAAGTCACACAGGTAGTCAATATCAGAGGCAGAATTTAAAACCTAGGTCTTTTGACTCTAGAGATGGTACTCTTTCCACTGTACCATCCTTCCTCCAAATTCAAAGTCCTTTTCACTGTCACTAAAGCTGCAGAAGAAGCCTGACCAGCCCTTATAATTAAAGTAGAAACCATGGCAATAAGTCACTAGTAGCCTACTAAGAATGTTATGCTGCCCCTCCTGTCCTAGTGGATAGAGAACTGGCCTCCTAGTCAGGACAAATTGAGTGGAAATTCTGCCTCTGACATTTACTGCCTCTAAGCACTTTGGACAAGTTACTTAATCTCTCCAAGACCGTAAATGAAAAAATAAATTGCTGATTTTCATTGGTTGAGAGAATTTCCTTACCAGAGAGCTCCTAACCCAGATGAAATCACAAGGGGGAGAGGGAATGGAGGCCTCCAAAGCACCTGCAAATAACAATCCATTTTAACATTTGAATGTCAGAGTGGAAGCAAGAATATTAAATCTAGAAGAGACCTTAATAGTCATATAATCCAACCCCCTCATTTTACAGATGAAGAAACTGGGCCCAGAGAATGACTTGCCTAAGGTTAGCAGTAAAGCCAGAGCTTAAACCCAGACCTCCTGATTTCTGGGCCAGTGAGCTTTTCCAACTGACACCAGCTGTCTCCTATTGAAAAACCATACACAAGAAACTAAAAACCAAGACTGAGTTGAAATATAAGTATGAACCAAAAAAAAAGTTTTCCTTATGAAATGGGCAGTTGGTATATAGATACTCTGTACCTTGTTTCTTGATTCTTCGGTTTCTTATAGGCAGAAGCTATCTTATTCTTTTCTGTATACTGCACACACCCCTACACACCTCACAACCTCATCAAAATATGTTGATTAAAAAAATGCATATTACCTATGCAAGCTCTTATTTATTCAGTAAACTCAGATGTAAAACAAATCTGTTTTAGCATAGGAGAAATTAGACCAGAGTCAAAATTACCCACAACATTGCTGTTGATTAAAATTTAATTTAATGAATTCTTGATCTTGTTTTAACTATACTTAGAGGGTTGTCCCTAAGTGAAATAATTCATTTCTTACCAACAGGTACTGTTTACAATAGATTGTGAAAGTTTCATCCTGTTTCCATCTTTGAACAGCTGCCATCAGATTTATGATTTTTTTGGCTACCCCTTGGAAAAAGCTTAAAGGGACCTATTTGTTTGGCACGGTTGATTTTTCCTTTGTGGCTGTGCTATGAACAGATGTAAAATCATCCTGCCTGAAGAGCAGCCAGTCTCTCCTCAACATGTGGCACATACTCTGGAAATGAAGAATGGAGGCATTAAATACATTAAAGCATAATATTTCACAGAAAGACACAGAAAATCAGAATACTCAGAATTCAAGCGATTCTCTTGGTGTTTGGCCATCCTGGCCGTAATGTGTTTAGAAATAATGAGGTAAGTTATGGACAGAAGGACATTAATTCTATTTTCTGCCCTGTATGGATTTAAGTCAGAATAATTATTTCATCCATTTTTATCTTATCTGTTTGTCTTAATCCTTTTTAAAAAAATCATTTGAAACCAAAAAAAATCTTGAAGGTCCACAAAGTTTGTTTTAATTGGGAGAAAATTGTAAAACATTTTAATGGAATTTAATGGAATTTTTCCCATGATCTGACTAATACAGTCTTTAAACAGATGGTTCACAGGGACAAAGCAATGCAAACATATAAATTAAAAACAGATCCTTTTTTTAAAAAAAAAAAAAAGTCCGAATTCTCAGAAACCATATAGGCTGACTGTATGAGATTGATGTTAAGTAGCAGTTTCTTTTTATGCAGGTATTTCAAGAGGAAAGAATCCTATTCATTGAAACCACCAGGAGTAGCTACAGCAGAGGACTATTAATTTTGTACTCGGGTCCCATTTTATAATTTTTTAATCCAAACAGCTGTTGGGAAAAGGTAAACAAGATTTTTAAAAAAGGTCTCACAGTTGAATAAATGGACCTTTTTCTGTAAAGAAAATTAACAAAATCTCACCACTAAAGGGAGCTTTGCTGGAGGTTAAACTTGCAATTCATGGGTAAGGGTGGGAGTAGGAGGAGGAAGAGGAGAAGGAAAGCCTCTAGCTCATCTTTCCACGTAAAGAAACTTGACGGGGAAAAAACTTTCAGGACTGTGGGGCTTTCTTTTATAATGCAGAGCGATTTATTTTTCTTTAGACAAAAAGTAATTAAATTGCTCCATCTTGGAATTGAAATAAGTCCAGACAGAATAAAAGGGGGCGCATGTGTGTTAGAGCAGGGAGAAGGCTACGTAAGGCCAAAAATTTGGGTCCTAAAACTTTTCTCGACTCTCCCTCTCCAGCAAATATTTTTTCCAAACATTCTGTTTGTGAAGTGTTATCTAATTGCAAATCTCTCCAGGGGTGGAGATAAACTAAGGACTTCGGAACTAAGGAATTCGGGTACTCTTGAAGGACAGGGAACTGTGGGGTTCATAGCAATAGGTCACAGCCGGTAAGGCGGGGTGGGCTGGAGCCTGGTGAGGAGGAGGGGGTAGGGTTAATAGCAAAGATGCGGCCAGACAGGAAAGTAATAAAGGGTGTGTTTGTGTGCCTGAGTGAGGCTTCCACTGTGGAGAAGGGTGGCTTGTGGGTGGGGGTGAAGAGGGTAAAGGGGTAAAAGGGGCGGGGTGGAGCCGGGTAACAGTGAAGCGGTCAGGGGGAGGGTCTGCGAGCCTGGGACACAATTCGCACCACTCTCAGGGCTTGTGTCCGCTTGGGGGGAGGGTTTCCAACGCCCGAACAGTGGCTGTGGAGCATTTCAGCGCTCACATAGCAAAAGATTGTCCGGAGAGAGGGAGAGGGAACGCGGAGCTGCCGGAAGTGTCTGCAAGCAGCCGCAAAAGCAGCAGCCGTAGCCGCTGTAGCCAGAGAAACTTTCCAGTTTTAGCCTAGGAGTCCCGAGACTGAGGAGCCCTCCATGCCCCGGAGCAACAATGCAACCATATGACAGCCACCTAATTCGACCCACTCCTTTGCTATCCGCCTGCACTTCCCCTCCCTCATCCTCCGGTGGAGATTGAGACGGGGGGAATTGCTGTAATCCCTGCAAAGAAGCGCCCCGAGGAGGTGCAGGATCGGGGGAGGGGGGCCCCCATTTTCTGTGCACCTTTCCCTGCGCCCTCCGGCCCTCCTCCTGCCGCCTTCCTGCTTCGGTTCTAGGTCTGTCCGGGGTTAGATTCCCTAACTGGCTTTCTTTTCTACTTGACTTGAAGAGTCCCAGGCTGCTGTCGCCGGCGTCGCGTCTGTGCCATGGGGCTGCCCACTCTGGAGTTCAGTGATTCCTACTTGGACAGCCCAGACTTCAGGGAGCGTCTGCAGTGTCACGAGATTGAGCTGGAACGAACTAATAAATTCATTAAAGAGCTCATCAAGGACGGATCCTTGCTTATTGGGGCTTTGAGAAGTGAGTATGGCTCATGGGATGGAGGTGGGGCACAGTCTGAGGCTACCCTTGGGGTGCCAGGCCGAGGGGGTGGGGTGGGTGACGCGAGGGAACCGGGGCTTCTTTTGTTTGAATGGGTCTAGGGAAAAATGCTGAAGAGCTCCCCTGCTGGTAGCCAAAAAAGTTTGTTCTTAAGGTGTACTTGCCTGACTTTATTTAAATAATTACAGTCCCCCCCACCCCCGCCCCCCACAGTTGTGGAGAAACTAGAGGGAGAAAATCGATGACTTTGAAAAAATGTTATTTGGTGTTTGATGTTAACTCTACCCCTCCCCGCCCGCCCCATCTTGTAAAGTAATTGAGGATTCCGGGACATTTAGGGCTGTAAATTTCAAAACAACTTGATCTCCATTAACTGAACTAATTCCAGGGGTTTTAAGTCCTATTGATAAAAATAGAGAGCTATTATGGATGTGGAAGCGAAAGAAAATTACATGTATATGTATATATTCATTATATATAATAAATTACATATATGTTCAAAGTGTGCTTGGGGAATAGGGGTGATCCTCTTGCTGGCAAACTGACTTTCTCTCTCTCTCACACACACACACACACACACACACACACACACACACCCAGCCAGATGGCCAGATTAAATGAGCCAAATGTCAAATTGTCACAAATTGGCCACTAGTAGATTTCCCCCTACTAATGTTTTCTATGACTACAGACTTGACAGACACACACCCCCCTCCCATTCCCCTTTCTTACATCTTTCTAGCTAGCCTTCCTGGGGCTATAGGTCAGCTGAGGAATTGGATGTGTATTAATTGGCTCTGAGCAAATGAATCATCCACCACTGGTTTGGGGGGGGGTGGTGTTGGAGAAGAAGTCTCAACAACTTAAATTAGCATGTGTCTTAGGGAGCATCAGTTGGAAAAACTGACTGTTAGCCTCAGCCTTTGGTATCCTCTTCTTTTTCAACTGGTTTCTGACCTCCTCAGGCTCTGGTGTTCTTAGGTTATTCCCATTCTTCCCCTAACCAAAACCCCCACTCTTGAACAGATCTGATACTCTTTCTTTGTTAAACTATTAAACTGATAAGGCTCATTGTGCTAACTCCTTCCTGCATATTTACATTTTGATAGAGAATAAACAGCAACCCTGTTTTGTGTAAGTTTGAGGAATCAAATTCCAATTATAGAATTTCTAGTTTCACAAAGGGATGGTTAGCACTAGCCTCCTGATTGGTTTTCCTGATTCAAGTTTCTCCACCCTCCAGTCCATCCTCTAGTCAGCTGTCAAGAAATCATCTGAAAGAGAAATTCTGACCATTGAGCCCTATCCAACACATTCTAGTGGATGCCTATCACCTCCTGACTTTTCCACAAGCAAGACACTCCTATTACTCTGGCACCAGGCATTTTCTCTGACTGTTCCCCATGCCTGGAATGCTCTTGCTCCTCTGCATGGACTACTGATCTCCCTGCCTTCCTTTGTTTAGTCATTTTTCAATCATGTCCAACTCTTTGTGACCTCATTTGGGGTTTTCTTGGCCAAGATACTGGAGTGGTTTGCCATTTCCTTCTCCAACTCATTTCACCAATGAGGAACTGAGGCAAAATTAAGTGATTTGCCCACGGTCACCCAGCTAGTAAGTATCTGAGGCTAGATTTGAACTCAGGGAGATGAATCCTCCTGATTCCAAGCCTAATGCTCTATCCACTGTACCACATAACTGCCGATATGATAAAAAAAAAAAAACTGAACTTTTATTCAGTCTTGTCCAACTCCTTGTGACTGAATTTGAGGTTTTCTTGGCAAAGATACTGGAGTGGTTTGCCATTTCCTTCTCCAGCTCATTTTACAAATTAAAAAAAATGAGGCAAACAGGATTAAGTCACTTGCCCAGGGTCACCCAGTTAGTAAGTATCTGAGGCTAGATTTGAACTCAGGTCTTCCTGATCCCAAGCTGAAGCTCTATCCACTGGGCCACCTACCTGCCTTCCTTTAAGTTTCCTTGAAAATTCCACCTTCAAGGGTAAGACTTCCCCAACTACTTCTATTGTCATTGCCTTCCCTCTGTTAACTATTTCCTATTTATCCTATATGTAACTTGTTTTGTATAGATTTATTTGCTGGTTGTCTCCCCATCAGATTGTAAAGTCATTGAGGGCAGGAGCTGTCTTTTTGCCTCTTTTCATATCCCCAGTGCTTAGCATAGTGCCTGGCACGTAGTAGGTGCTTAATAAATGTTTATTGGTTGATTTTAAATATAAAATCCTGTTTCATTAAAAGTCTTTCATCACTGGCTGCTGCCCCCACCTTTCCATTTTTTGGGGTACACATACCCCTGCACAAATTCCCCCCACATAGGATCTAAATAAACTAGGCTCTTTACTATTTTTTTCTACATAGGTTATCATCTCCCAACTCCAGACATCTTCAGTGACTGTGATCTATGTCTGGAATTCTCTCTTTTTATCTCTATCTTCTGGCTTCCTTGACTTCCCAGCTCAAATCCTACCTTCTGCATGAGAAGTCTTTCCTGATTTCCATTAATGCTAGTGCCTTCCCTTTGTTGGTTAACATCTATTTACCCCATATAGATCTTGTTTGTACATAGTGGTTTGCGTGTTATCTTTCTGTTAGAGTGTGAATTCCTCAAGGGTAGGGACTATCTCTGTATTTTTGTATCCTCAGAACTTAGTATAGTGCCTGGCATCATAGTAGACATTTAACAAATAAATGCTTGTTGATTGACTGACTGAGCAGAGTTTCAGGGAAGCACTAAAATTACACCACCGTATGCTAAGCCAGTAGTACCAAAATGTACTGGGCCTGATGCTGGGTCAAATAGTGTTGGTAGTTAACAAATAACTTGTTAAAGATGGACAATACATATGGATTTTAAGACTAGGGCACAGAAGAAGAGGGACCTGTATGTGCCAGAATTAAGATTGCCTGGCTATCAGCTCTATTTTGATTTGCATATTAATGAATTGAAATAGTTTTGCTGAAAATCTTTTTGAAGGGTCCCAAAAACCAAAATATTCTTTCCTGTATCTGTTACCCATCAGAGGGAAATGCATATGACTTGTTTATTCTTTTACTCTGTGAGCCTTTAAAAAGTGCTCTCTCCTGTTCCTGGAATTGACTGTCGTAGCCCATTTCAGCCTATTGAAGTCTTTGCTTTCCAGCAGTGCCCAATATTGAGCTCTCACTTTTCAGGTTTCCCACAGTACTTTGCCTTGATTGCCCCCTTTGAACTTCATCTCACTCTCCCTTGTGTCTTGGTTGTTGTCTTTTCTCAGGCCATAGTTAAAATAGGATTTAGGACTGGAATGGACTTGCTTATTTTACAGGTGAAGAAATAGACTCAGAAGTCAAGTTACCCAAGACTAAGTAGCAGAGCCAGAGGTCAGGCCCAGGTCTCCTGACTCCCCAGGTCCTGTGCTCTTTGCCCTGTGTTACCTTAGAGCTCTATAAACAGAAAACTGTGTGAGGTCTGACTGGAGAAAAGTTACTAACAGTATTCAGGGGAAGGGGGGGAATTAAGGAAGACTTCAAGGAAGAGGGGGCATCAACACTGGGCTTTAAAAGATGACTCCAGATCTTGTTTGTACATAGTGGTTTGCCTGTTGTCTCTCTCTTAGACTGTGAATTCCTCAAGAGCAGGGACTATCTTTGTATTTTTGTATTCCCAGCAGTCAAATAGGTGGGAAAGACGTTGCAGGCACCTAGAAAGAGCATTCACAAAGACACTGAGGCAGGAAAGTATGCTGTTTTCTGGGGGGGGGGGGGCAAGTTTGGCTGGAGTAAAGAATAGGTGGAAGAGGAGATAAGTTGACATCAGAATGTGGAGAGCTTCAAATGCCAGACAGATGGGGTTGGAGCTTGACTCTGGAAGTAGTAGGAAGCTGCTAATAAGAATGAATTGATCAAATTTATATTTGGGAAGATACTTCTGAAAGTTGTATGCAGGATGGATTTTAGGGGATGACAATGAAAAAAAATTATTAATTGCTTACAGCTCTGCCCTGTGTCCCAAGGATACAAAGATAAAAGCCAAGGCAGCCCTTGTCCTCAAGGAGCTTACATTCTAATGGGCAAAACCATAGAGTTGTTTTGATTATGGTTGAAGTTGTATTAAAATTGTTTATTAGCAGTTACTCATCCACAAAGGGGGCAGCTAGGTGGTACAGTGGATGGAGAACTGGGCCTGGAATCAGACTCATCCTCCAGAGTTCAAATCTGGCCTCAGACATTTACTAGATGTGTGACGTTACGCAAGTCACTTAACCCTGTTTGCCTCAGTTTCCTCATCTGTAAAATAAGCTGGAGGAGGAAATGACTAATCATTCTAGTTATCTTTGCCAAGGAAACCCCAAATGGTATCACGAAGAGTTACACAAAACTGAAAAATGACTGAACAATCCCCAGAATAGGGACTCTAGGTCGGAAAGTGCTCCAGGCTATGGTCAGTTGTCCAAGAAGTAAGAGTTTGTAATGGAGGGGTAGGTTTCAATGGGAATAAAGTTAATGGCAAATGGGAGGGATCAGGGATGTAAAATGCCTGGACTTGGTAACTGGCTATAAAAAGAAGCATTTCAATCATGAGTAAGTGTTAGTGACGTTAAAAGAAAGAGTGATGTCAGAAGGAAATTCTGGGCTTGGGGAGAAAATGATGTCAGCTTTGAAGACAATAGCCAGGGATCAAGAGGTGGGAGGAGAAGCAGAACACTGATGTCTCAGAAGCAAAAAGAGAAAGAAGAGACTTAAGAAGGTGGAAGTGGTCCATGATATCCAGTGCTGCAGACAAGTCAAGTGGGTCCCAAATGAAGGAGGCAGGCATTCTACTGTACACTACCTAGTTGGAGCACTCCAGGAGTACTGTGTTCTCTTCTTGGTGCCTTGTTTCAGAAATAATGTTGATAAACTAGAAGGTATTCATTCAGAAGCAGATAGTGGTTGAGGATGGGAAACCATTCCATGTGATGAGTTTTTGAGGGAACTGATGAAGGACAAGAAAAATGAGCACTTTGTCGTTGTTATTATTGGGGAGGGGTTGAATCATGATGTTTTCAAGTGCTGTCTTGGGGAAGAGAGTTTACAGGTGAAAGTTTCAGAGAAGCAGATTTTAGTGAACACAAGGGAAAAATTTCCTAGTAATTACAGTTTTGTGAAAGTTGATTGGGAGTTCCTAAGAATGCCCTGGCACTGGAGATTTGTGCAGAGATCAGATTAACACATGTAGGGTAGATTCCAGTTTTAGAAGGTTTTAGAGCAAGTCACAAAGTTCCTTTCCGGCCCTGAGATTATGGTAGGTTCAGGACTGAGAAAAAGAATATGCCATTTTGGAAGTTCTTGATAATGTTAATCCTACATCCCCAACTCTGTTGTCTATTTCCACCTGAACTCCTTCATTTCAGGAATTTCAAACTCAGAAAGTACAAAATGGAACTCATTGTCTTTCCTCCTAAACCTCTCTCCTTCTAACTTCCCTATTTCTGTTGAGGAGGCCACCGTCTTTACATTCTCCCATGTTCACAACCTCAGAATTCTCTGATTCCACTCTCGCTTTCACACTTCTTTCGCATTTATAGATTATGCCCACTTTGTGCTGTGTTTTCATATGTACCTCTTATCTGGTCTTGCCAAATAGTGGTGAGTGTGTGTGTGTGTATACTTCTATATTCTTTTTTATTTATATATACTTACATAAGTTTGACTTCAAGGTGATACTGTCAGAACTGTTCAAAAAGTGTGTGTGTGTGTGTGTGTGTGTGTGTGTGTGTGTGTGTGTGTCCTGTTCAGAATTTATATGAACAAAACCCAGGATGGACGGGGCTACTACTCTATACCTTTCATCTTCACCACAGCAAAAGCCATACTTATAATGCTGTACTCTTGAAGAAGAAATTCTAGCTTTCTGGATTGGTTTCTTACTTGATCAGACCCATAATAATATATATGAACAAGTCAATGACCAGGTAGACAAGCATTTTAATAGCTTTTGGTTTCTTGTTTCCATAAATTAGGTTTTGCTTTAAATAAAGTTTCTGCTGCTGATTGTTATATAGCCTCAGTTGTTCATTTAACAGCTGTTTCTTGAGTAGCTATTATGTATAAGGAAATGTCTTAGGTGTTGTAGGGGATCCAGAGTCCTTGCTCACAATGAGTTTGCAATCTAGTAGTGAGGGTTAAATCTCAGTTTTCTCATTTGTAAGATGAGGGGATTGGAGTAGATGATTTCTAAAGGCCCTTCTAGCTCAATCTGTGATCCCAGAAAGAAGACATGGATAAATATTACAGAGATTTCAGGATTCATCAGACTGGTAGAGGAGACGTTTTTGGTAGGCAGAGAATGGGCCCCTGAAATTCCATCTGTCCTGCCCAGGTTATTCTCTCTGCTTCCCTGGGGATAGGCAGTGGGTCGGCTATGGCTCCTTGAGGCTTGCTGGCTATTTTTACTCACATAGGCAGTAGGCTTCTTTTCCAAGCCCCCTGAGCTTTCCCAACTCTTTGCCTTTCCTCTGCTGTAAGACTATGTTTTGTGTCTTTTAAGAGTGTTGGAGCACATTTAGAAAGCAGAAGAGAAGTAAGGATCTAGAAATTCGACCCTCATCTATATGAGCCCTATATTTACATGAATGTGGCAGTTGAGAATAAATAAGGAAGAGAGTGAGTGTGGGGAGAGAAAAAAGCATGAAGAGAGATCCTTGGGGGGAAGTCATCCACATTAAGATATGATAAGCAAGGATGAGGAGATAGTGAAGGAGAAAGTATACAGAGACAGGAGGACAACAACTGGGTGGTGTCTCTGAAGCTATTGGAGAGTGGTAGTGAGAAAGGGGTAGTGAGCGGTGTCAGATGCTTTAGAAGCTCTTAAAAAAACTTGGGGTATGGCAGTAATTTGAGAGAACAGTTGCAGTAGAGTGGTAGTGATGGGAGTTTTCTTTGCAAAGGGTTGGGTGGAGAATGGTTGATAAAGAAGTAATATTCTTGACTGTTGACAATCTTTGCCCATGAAAATCAAGAGAGAGAGAAGCTGGTTAATGGTAAGAAGTACAAGGGTCATTGAAAGGCTCTTTTAAGGTTGGTGAAAGCTAAGAACGTATACAGACAGGAAGGAGGAAGGGATGGTTGGGGATGGTTTAAAGATTAATGAGAGGAGAAGAATGATAGGTGGAATAATGCTGTAAAGGAGGCAGGACAAAATGGGACCAGTGGCACAGAGAGAGGGCATAGACATAGTTGGAAGTAGGTCTATCTTTTAGTGATCACGGGGAAAAATAATAGCTAATGGTAATTGCTATCATTATATAGCACTTTCAAATCTGCCAAGAGCTTTACAGATCTCATTTGATCCTCTCATCAGCCCTGAGAGTTAGATGTTATTATTATGACCATTTTACAGATGGGAAACCGATGCATTCAGAGATTAAATTACTTCTCAAGGGTCAAACAACAGCTAGTAAGCTGTCTGAAGCAAGATTTGAGCTCGGGTTTTCCTGACTCCAGATCCAGCATTCTATCTACTGTGCCATGTAGCTACTTCAGAAGGAGAGAGCAGTTGAGAATACAGGGTATTGGGGGATAGAGAAAGGGAAGCTTGATGGAAAAAAAAATGATTTAGAATAGTCACTCTGGGGGGCTGAGATAAAGAAGTCTATGAGGATCAGAGCAGAAGTATTATTGAGCTTGAACAAAGACTCAGCTGAGGTCATGCATCAGAAATTGGTATTTGCTGAAATCAGTTGTTTTATTACTTCAGCCAAGCTCAGCAGTTAAGGAACAGGAGTGGGAAAATCAGATGTTGGGTTTACTCAGGGATGAAGAGAGAGGGACCTGGCAGTTGTGGGAGATCAGAGATTCAAAGGATTCTAGTGTAGACACTAGTGAATGATAAAATTGGCAGACCCCAAGGGTCAAGTTTGGGTATGTTAGCAAGTGAAGGAGAGTAGGACAGATGGCTGGGGAAATAGGTATGGGTCAAAAGACTGTCAGTCATAATGAAAATAAAGAGAAAGGTTGATAGTGAATGACCCAATAGAACATAATCTCTTTAAGAACAGGAATTGTCCAATTTTTTTTGCATTTAAATGCCCAGCACCTAGCTTACTTAGTGCCTGGCATAATACTAGATACGTAATAAAGGTTTTTTGATTGAATTGAGTAAGTAAGTGAGAGAGGGTCAAAATATGTGTTGTCATTGAATAATGGAATACAAAGATTTTATTCTTGGAGATGGCAAAATCCCTAGAGTTGTGTCTGGAGTTGTCTGGTTAAAGTGACAAAATTAGGGTATTGCGACAGGAAGTAAGAAGGCTCATGAATGTCAGTATTCATGTTTTTGAAGATAATAGCAAGCATTTATAAAGCACTCATCCTTTAAAAAGTTTTGCATTAAATATAGTAGTTAATATATAATTTACAAGTAAGTATACACATTCTGAGTGTGTACTTAAGACATGTTTTATTGATAGGGTTGTCTTATCAAAAAAAAAATGTTTGGAGACCACTATTGTAGATGACAACAACAAAAAACTGATGGCACTGAGGTTATTGAGGGATGGTGATATAGTAATGATCTGGAATTGAAGCAGGAAAGAAAGAATATGCCAATACTTCCTGGTTCTTCAAAAGAGGGGAAGGAATGGCTGAAATGGAGACAACTGGATGGCTATGGTGATTAATTTTCTGGGAACTTTTCATTTGGGTTTCTAGCTAATACTCCCACACACCTTTTTTTAGATGATGGATGGGTGGGGAAGAATAAGAGTAGTACGGTGGTGGTCCAACACTGATTTGCTTTGTGGGATGGGGGACAAGGAAGGTTGGAGTAGAGATGATATATGGGGGTATGAGATGAACCAGTGACATTTAGATCTCCTGCTACACATTTGTTGCCTTTGCCCACTGAACAAAAGTGACCTAGGAGACTGGGGTTGCTGTTTTAGTCAAATTTCATTTCCATACTAAAATATTTTGTTCATTTGTCTAGTTACAAACTGTTCTTTCCAGGGGACCCAGAGGCATCCTGTTCCTTAGGTACTGACACTCAGACCCTCCATCCACAATTATTCTAGAGCCTAATGCTATTTATGTCTGACCATCACAGATTTTACATTACTAAATTGAATGAATTATATCGCTCAAACTGTTCAGTATTCATTCTTACATAGTAGATTTTGAATAAAGTTGGCCATTCATTGCATCATAGACTAATATAAGTGGAAGGACCTTTTATATCATCTAGTGCATAATTTTAACTCTCTGCCAGTGACTTCAAGATCTATATATCCAACCCTAATATGTCCTGGGAGCTTCAGGCCACATCACTAGTTGCCTATTGGACATTTCAAACATCATATCCTAAAGACATTTTAAACTCAATATATCTAAAACATAATTTATTTATATTTCCTCTTAAGGCCACTACTCTTCCAGACTTCCTAGGTTCAGTCAAAGGCACCACCTTTCTCCTAGTGTCCCAGATTTGTATAGCCTCCTCATCATGTGAACTCCTTACTTCTCCATCCTACATAATGAATCAGTTGCTAAATCTTGCCACTTTTAACTTCACAGTATCTTCTACATATAAATCCTTCTTCTCTCCGCTTATATGGCAACTACCTTGGTTCAGGCCCTTATTACCTCTCCTGGATTTTTCGGCAGGGTTGGTCTCCCTTGCCTCAAGTCTCTCCCTACTCCAGTCCACCCTGCACATGACTAGTGAAGTAATTTTTCTTGAGGGCAGATGTGTCCATGTGTTTCCCCTGGATAATTAACACCAGTGCCTTTCTGTTGACTTCCTAATATTAAATCCCCAGGTTAGCTTTTTTCCCCCCAATTTTTAAAAACATTTTTATTTAAAATTTAAAATTTATTTAAAATTAGAGTTCCAAATTCTATCCTTCCCTCTCTCCTCTCCCCTCTCCCTGAGACAGTAAGTGATCAAATATAGGTTATGCACGTGCAATTATGTAAAACATTTCCATATTAGTCATTTTGTACAAGACTCAAAAAATGAAAGAAAGAAAGAAAGAAAGTGAAAAATAGAATGCTTCAGTCTGTACTCAATCAATATCAGTTTTTTTCTCTGGAGGTGGATAGTATGCTTCATCATTAGTCCTTTGGGATTGTCTTGGATCATTGTATTGCTGAGAATAGCTTTTTTTTAAAGCCCTTCACAGCCTGGCCCCAGCCTATCTTTCTAGCTCTTTGGAAATCTCTCACACGAGGATCCTTCATCCCCCATCTTTGTGCCTTTGCAATGGCTGTCACATAGGCCTGGAATGTACTTCCTCCCCTTTGCCTTAGAGAGTTTCTCCACAGCACTGTCTTCTACCTGAAGCCTTTTCTGATTCTCCCACGTGTCCTCTGTCCCAAACTACCTTGTACTTAACTACTTGGTATACATTTGTATTTATTAGCTTTTTATTTGTGTTACATGTATTTTTAATATGTATTTGTCTCTCCCATTAACATGTAAGTTCATTGTGAATAGGGATTGTTTCATTCTTTTATACTTTGTATTTCCAGTGGTTGGCACAGTGCCTGCCTCTTAGGAAATATTTGTTGATTTTAATAGAATTACAGTGGTAGAGTTTCTTTCTTTTTTTCCCTAATGCTCCTGTGGTTGGTTGCAATTTTTATCAAGCAAATAAATGGTTCATTCTTTAAACAACCATTGCTTGAGTAACAGCTATGTGTAAGGCACTGTTCTAGGCACTGTAGGGGGAACATGGTCCCTGCCCATAAGAAGGGACCACTACTAGAAGGGAATGGGCCTCAGTTCCCTCATTTTACAGGAGGTGACCCCAAAACTTCTAGTGAGAGCATTAGGTAAAGGCTGGGTGGCTTCCTTTAATCTAGTCATTCATATCTGAATTTTTTACTTTAGGGCCCACTGTTTTTCTACTTCACTTAACTTTTAAACTTGTTATTTCAAGTCACAGCTCTGCCTTCTGTATGTACTTTATTTATTTTGGAGTTTGTTTCTCCTAAACCTAATGAGTTAAAATGACTTCATTTCACCATATAAAACTTTGTGACCAGTGATTTTGGATTCTTTGTCATACTGGTAAATGCTACGTTGTCATATTAAGTAATCTTTAGTTGAGAAAATATTTGTTACTGCATAGACACCTCATGTTTTATAGTTCAGGCAGCATGAGTCACCATCTCCACCCTTTTGATCAATGCATTACTGTCATTCTTTATGAATCTTGAACCTTTAACAGAGTCCAGTCTCTGTTTTAAGATGTGAAATCACATACTATATTACTAATGCACTTCTCCCCTCCATCCATCCAGCCTCCATGCACATATTTTGAGGAGAAAATCAATTAAAATGACATAACCTCGCTTGCTGCTTTGCAAACAGCCTGGAGTTTTGTTGGCAAAGGAGGCTTCTTTCTCTAAGCTGAAGGAGTTTTGTTTTGTGCAGCCATTAGCTCAGGTTTGGGAAGGAGGGAGCTTATCAGTGCATACTCTCCTCCCAGACAGCTTGCCTCTTACTTCCTTTCTCATTCTTGACTCCATTCTGCTGCCTTTGGATTGCAGGTATACAATTATTGGGGAGAGATAGGGCCTTGAATTTAGGTTTCAGTAGTTGTTGAAGTGGCTTAATCAAAAGAGCAGTTAGCAAGTGTTTATTAATAGCTTCCTACATTCCAAACATTGTGGTATAATGAAAAAAACAAAACAGCTTCTGCCTTCAAGAAGCTTATCTTATAAAGGGAGAGACAACGTGTGTGTATGTGTGTGTGTGTGTGTGTGTGTGAAACTGTGAACTAAATTCAGAATGGATAGAGGTGTCATACAGTTCGGGGACCAGGAAGGGCTTAGGGAATAGGGCCCTGCGTATGCCGTCTTAAATATAGCCAGATATTTTAAGGTCAAAAGTGGGGGCAGACATGAGGAACAACCAGTACACACACTTGGAGTTGGCAGATACAGTATCCTATGAAAGCAACATCCAGGAGAACAACATCTCTGCATTGTAATGTAGGGGAGGAGTAGAGGAAATTAGGTGTAGAATGTAGGGAAGTTGGAAAGGTAGGGCCAAGTAGAAAAGAGCTTTAAATGCCAAAGGATAATAAACAATTTAAAAATAAACTCTAAATACAAATTCTTCCTTTTAATCATCCCTTAAAAAGAGATCTCTCCTTTCCTTTGTTTTATCATGGCCAAAGATTTCATCTTAGTTTCTGTCTTTGACCATTTGGGAGGCAGCTGAGAACACCGAGTTTAGAATCAGAAGACTTTAATTGAGTGTATGTGTGTGTGTGTGTATGTGTGTGTATGTGTAATATATATATATATACATATACATACATACACATACACACACACACATATATATACATATACACAAGCACATGTATATTTATGCACATCTCTAAATACAAAGCCTGCTCCTGGTTTGCTGCGGCCCTGTTTTTGCCTGCGTGGCCCATGCTGAATGTGCTCCTCTCCCAGCCTGGCACAACAGACCTTTCCCATCAACCATCCAGGTTGTCTTGGACTGGAAATTTGTTTCACTATCTTTTTGTGGGTTTTGCTGCTCTAGAATTTGTTTAGAGTAATTTTTTTTACAGGTATTTGGTGGGGTTTGGGGGAGACCTCAAGCAAGTCACTGCTTTTACTCAGCCGTCTGCCTCTGCCCTTTGAAAGCCTCTTGTCATTGATTTAATTGGTCTTGTGACTTAATTTATTGTCATAATGGGTTGCTCTGCATAAAATTTTTTAAGTACACATGCGTGGACAGCTAGGTAACACCATGGATAGGATGCTGGGCCTGGAGTCAGGAAGACCTGAGTTCAAATGTAACCTCAGACACTTACTAGTTGGGTGACCTTGGCCAAGTCACTTAACTGTTTAACTCTGTTTGCTTCAGTTTCCTCGTCTGTAAAATAAGCTGGAGATGGAAATGGCAAACCAATCCAATATCTTTGTCAAGAAAACTCCAGATGAGGTCATGTGTCTATGTGTGTGTGTGTGTGTGTGTGTGTGTATATATAGGAATGCATATATGTATGTGGTTATAGCCAACTTGGCTTTCAGCTTTCCCTAAACAGCTTGGCTGGTCTTCGGGTAATAGACATAGACTGTCACCAGGTCCATATTTGAAGTTTTTCTTGCTTGTGTAGAATGAATTTCTGCTCTACTGTTTAATCTTCAAGGACACACAGTCATACTTTAGAGGTGATAGATGGGAAAGGGTCTGGCCCTGTGATTGCATTCTTGAGGGGAGAGTTCCTTTTGGAAGCTACCAAAATCAATGTAGATCAGCCACCTCTCTAGTCTTACTAGCTGCTTAGGGAACCAGAGAGGTTTTGATTTCCCTACACTCACATAGGCGATACGAATCTGAAACAAGGCTGGATCTCAGTTCTTTCTGACTCCAGGACCAGCCTTCTGTAAGCTAGATAATGCTGCTATGTTATATGTATAACTATACACTAAAATATATAGGTTAGAGGATCTTTGCAAACTACGTTATGTTAGGTGCCATTGTTTGAGAGTTTTTTGCTTAGGAAGTGTAGGGAAAATGCATTTTATTTAGCTTGTCCAAAATCACATTATTTTGTTGAATTAAGTTTTAATTCCAGTTTTAGAAGGAATTACAGATGTGTAGAGACATCTTTTTTTCCTGTGGAACAAATGTTATGTCATTTAGAAACCCAAGAAGAGTTAAAATACTTACTATACTCTTACCTCCTTAACATAGTAATCTAAATTCTCATATGGAAGCCATTATTAAAATACAGAAGGGAATGTCTAGGTTATTTTATTTGTTGGTATTTACATTTGTAATTAAAATACCTCACAATTCTAATTTAGCTTAAAGCTCATATGATAAGGGTCAATATAGCCTCCTTATAAAACCACCTAAATCATTTGGTTGAACACCTCAATCAAAGGTATGAACGGGTAATTAACCTGGAGTAACTCGTAAGTTTGGTTCTTCCAGCCATTAAAGTTGGAATTAAATGAGCAGGTATACCTATATTTCAAAGGGACAAGAATTCATTTCGGAACTGGTAGATGTAAGATGAAAAATATGGAGTTTGTTTTACTTTGAATATTATTTTGCATATCAAAATTATATGCGGTATGCTCATGTAAGTAAAAATACTGGCTTATGTTACAGTGGAATTAAATTGGTCTAGCTGATTACCTTCATTACTTTGTCCATGTTTTATCATGGCACTAGCAGATAGCATAACACAGTTGCATATTATTATTATTTATTATTGAATTATAAGTTATGGGATTCACATGGTTGAATAGTCTCCCATTCAGTTAATAACAATAATAATGATAACAACAATAATAGCTAGCCTTTACATAGTGCTTTAAGGTTTGCAAAGCTCAGTATATATAGTATCTCATTTGAGCCCTGCAACAGCCCTATGACATTGGTGCTTTTGTTTTCCCTATTTTACAGATGAAGAAATTGAGATGCACAGAGGTGAAGTGAACTAGTAAGAGCTAGGAGGCATCTGGGGCAGTATTTAAACTTGGGTTTTTCTGAATATAAGCCCAGCACTTCATTGTTACACTCTGCTGCCTGGAGTATTTGTATGACAATCAAAATTCACAAAACACTTTACAAATACTATCTCATTTTATCCTTACAACTTGGGGAAATAAGTGATGTTATTATCCCCCTTTTTCCAGATAGGGAAATTCAGACAGATGGGGTCAAGTGACTTCCCCAGGGTCACACAGCTAGCTGTGGCAATTCTTTGAAGTGACAATGTCTTCCAAGGGTGTGTCTTTGCATCTGCAATATAATGTTCATAATAATGACTATGGACTCATTCAATTCAGCATTTATTAAGTAGCTATCCTGGGCAAGACTCTTGAGTATAAATAGGTAAAAAACATGGTTCCTGCCCTCAATGGATTTTCAGTCTAACAAAGATGATAAGAACATAAATACATATAATAATGCAAGTTACAGTGTCACGAGGGTGAAGGAGAGTCACCCATGATGCTGGGGGTAGGGAGAAAGAACACTTCTGTAAGGGAATCAGAGAAAGGTTTATGAAGGAGTTGACACTTTAGATGGTCCTTGAAGGAAGAGAATTTTAGAAGGTTGAGGTAAGAAGGGAGTGCATTCTAGGGATCTGGGATATCCTACATGAATGCACAAAGGCAGGAGATGGCAAGATGAGATGAAAAAACCCTTAGTATTTGAATTTGGTTGGAATGGAGAGTAAGTGAAGGGAAATAAATGGAAGTAAGATTACAAAGATAGCTTGTGGCTTGAGTGTGGAGAGTCTCAAATGCCTTTTCTAAGCTATTGAAGAATTTTCCTCTAGACAATAGAAAGCCCCAGCAAAATCTTGAAATGTTTTCTGAATAATCAAAGTAAGACCAAACTTAAGGTAGTATATATTGGAAAGGCATCATGGGATAATAGAAAGAGTGTGGGACTTAGATGATATGAGTTTGCATTTGGTCTGCCACTTAGAGTATGACTATAGGCAAGTTGCTTGAGCTATCAAGCATTTTTCCTTACACATACACACACACACACACACACACACACACACACAAAATTGTATTTGTTCTTCTTAATAAACTAAGGCAGGGATTAGGAAATCAAATTTTCTTGATTTGTTCAAAACTTGACTTGGGCCAGATATGCTTGACCCTTGCTATATTTACTAACCCTGTTAAATATAAATATGTTCCACTTCTCAACCATGTTAATTAACAGAGAGTTTGCTATATTTTTAAATTTTGATTTCAGCCCCAGAATGGCAGGAATTGGGCAAATGAGTTTATTCTTAGAACTTGAGTTTCCTTTTTTATGAAATGGATATTATAATGCTTAAGAGTACTAATATCATTACTATTATTACTACAAAAATTCTTTGTGAACCATCAAATGCTACTTCAGAGTAGCTACCAATAGGATAGTGTAACTCAATGGTGTTATGGGGACAAAAATGATTATATGATCACAAATGAGAACCAAAAAGAACCTCAGCCCATCTAGCCAACTCTTCTTTTTACAGATTAGGAAACTGAGGCCCAGGGAACATAAATGACTTGCCTGAAGTTACACAAGTATTTAGTGAAACATTGCCCAGCTGCCAGTCATCAGTAAGCATTTATTAAATACAGTTATCCCTTCTCCATCACAAGGGTTAGGGGCACGGGGCCTAGGGCATCAGCACCCTTGTGATCTGGAAAATCTGAGCAAAAGTTTTTGGCCCTCACTTTGTACCAGAGAAGAAGTGTGCACGTTTTCTTTTTTTTTCTTTTATGGGGTGTTTATGGGATGTTTTTTCTTTTATGGGATATTATAAAATTTGTGCTGAGTATTTGGTCATAGGCTATATGTAGGTCGATGTTACATAAAAATATTATAAATATATTTTATGCATTCTGAGTTTCTAAAGTTTTTCCATATTGTCTGCTGGCCTTTGTATGTTATCTGCAGTTTCTACAAAATTACCATTTGATCTCATATGCTGACCTGTGATACATCGAAACCTTGCTGGGGAAAGTCTTGATGTGGAAAGGATAACTGTATGGACTAAGTGGGAGGCATTGGGCTAAGTGCTGGATTTAAACAGAGGAGGTAGTTTGACTCATAGTTTAATTGAATCCAGGGTAATTGATCATAGTAATAACTGACATTTATCTAGAATATTAAAGATTGCAAAGTGCTTTACTTGCATTATATCATTTCAGTCTCATAGCAGTCCTATGAGGATAGCTGATACATCTGCATTTTACTTGCCCATGGTTAGACAACTAACTAGTAAGTGTTGGACATGAGATTTTAATCCAGGACTTTCTAATTTTTAGTCTAGCAACCTATCCACTAAATTGCTTATTTAGTTCCATGTTTATACATGTTCCATTGAAAGCATCATATGTTTGTCAACCTATTTTTTTTCATTCAGAATTGTTTGTTATGTATTGTGTAGAAAGAGAATTCCCCACCCCATTCTTCTTTTTTTAGGTTTTGATCCTACTATCTAAAACTAAATACTTAAGGCAATCTAATTGTCATTTATAAGGGTTAGAAGTAGGGAAAGGGCTAGTTGAAACTGCTAAAGAATGGTGAATAAAACTCCCTCCATTTTGCATGTTAATCAATTTATTTATTTTTATTACACTTAACATTCAACAAATACAAGTAAACAGTTAAGCGAAATGTAGAGAATATCATTAAAATTAACCTCAAATTAAAATTACTTACTTTTTATTAAAAAATAAATTAAAAAAAAATAGGAATATGGACAATTTAGCTGTTCCTGTGTCCTTTTCTAAATATATCTGGGAATTTATTGTTACCTCCTTTTTAAAACAAAAGTTTGTCAGTTTATATATTGTCTTTCATTTACTGCTTATCTCACTTTTATAACACTTCATCTCTCTATTCATATACCTTTTTTCCTTCATATTTGTAATTAAATCTCTCATTTCATTGGTGTGATGACTTTCTCCAGTGACCTAGGTCACAGCCCCTCTATGTTTTAGTAGATAGTTTAGGGGAGTTGCTGTGGATGAAAACTTCGCCTGATTGCCAACTTTCTCAGTTTAGCTGGTCTGGTATCATGGTCAAAGGACTTCACTGCTTAGTGCATTCACTGTCAGAACTGATTCTTCTCTGTTAAAGGTTTCAAGAACCCAGTGTCACCAACATGCCGTGATGAGAAGCTGGAGTAGTTGGAGTAGGAACAGGACTTCGGTAGTGGAGAATTGTTTTGTCACATTTCATAATTTCTTTGGCCATTTCCTATGACATTTGAAATGCAGAAACATCTTTCAGGATCTTTTTATGTCAGTCACTGGAACTTATTACACATTGGTTGCTGAATCTAGTGTTATGTTTGGTGTCTGGTACTTTTTGAATGAGAAGTTTAAAAAAAAAAAAGTCCCTGGGCACTGCCTTCAAGTTGTCAGATTGATAAAAATCTGTTACAGTAAAGTTTAAAAAAAAAATGACTGTACTCTGCAACTTTCAGAGTAGCCTGGTCTTACTCTGGGAAAATTTGGCATCAATAAGATACTATCCCATCAGTTGGGAAACAATCTATTTTTGGAACCATTGGTATTTTGGGATAATTTCCACATGAAAATCAAAAAATCCCTACTATCTTCTATTAGTTCGTAAGAGATATGCCAATCCACAATCTGTCATTTGTAAACAAACAAAAGAAACAAAAATAAAAAAACCCCAATCTCAGTGAAATATCCAATATAGAATGTATTCTTTGTTTTAATGTTTGAACATTTTAAATCATCTGTATGTCTATTAAATCAGAATATCTCTAGCCTCTGGATGTAGTTGATAATGGACATCTGTGAAAAGGATGTTGGGTTTTAGAGTCAGAAGACCTGAGTTTGAACCCTAGTTCCTCTATTATTTGTGTGACCTTGAAGAAGTCACTTAATTTCTTGAAATCTTTGCTTCCTCATCTGTAAAATATTCTGTAAATGAGACTACATGACCTCCAAAGTTTCTTCCAGCTGGAAAATCATGATTTATATTAATTCAATAAAATTACCATAAACTATTTATAAAAGTGAACTATTTTGTTTATACCGCCTACTCCCCACACCCCTAAAAAGAGTGTTATATAAATTGTTTCCAAGTTTTCATTTACTCTGTGTGGGGAGAATTCATTATTTTCCTATTTTTCCATAAATTTATCTTCCTTTTGGTTTCTATTTCAAATCACCCAAACAGACAAAAAAAGATATGGAGGGCAGGAGAAGAGGGAACTAAAATTAATCTCAAAAATATATGAGGTAATGTAATACTTGAATGTTTACTTTGCCCATTATAACTTATTCTCATTAAAAAAGTATTTATTATGTGCAAGGTACTTTGTCAGGTGTTTTGGTTACAAAAAACCAGCAAGATTCAGCCCTGCATTCCAGAAGCCTATAGTCTAGTTGGGGAACTAGAGCTTACATATCAGTGTAATGTAATCAAAATACTTCTACTAGAGTAGGGTACAACCCATCCATACCTTCTGAACAATTCTTGTCTATGTCCTTTCATAAATCTTCCATGGAGGATCTACCCAACATGCTGGAAACTTTCTTCTAAGCCTTTTCACTTTTTACAGATAGGAGTGCAATACACCAGATGCACATTTCTTGTCTTTTGCTTTTGTTCTATGACTGGCATACCACCTTTTCTAGAAGCCTCTGTCGTAGCCTTCTTAAGCTCATCTTTGGACCGTTTTCATTTTGATGTGAGTCATCTGCAAACTATGGAACAGAGCATGTTATACATGGAAAAAATAACTATAATTTAAAACAATATAATAATAATAATAATAATAGCTAGCATTTATGTAGTCCTTTAAGGTTTTCCAAACATTTTACAAATATGTCATTTTATCCTCACAACAACCCTGGGATGTAGGTGCTATTGTTAGCCTCATTTAACAGATGAGGAACCTGAGACAGAGAAGTGACCTGTCCATTGTAAGCCAGTAAATGTTGGAAACAGAACTTGAACTTGGTTCCTGATTACAGTTCTATTGCTCTATCATTGTACTACCTGGTATATATGACCTTTAAAAAAAAAAAAGCAAATACCAGATCATGAACATATAAATCTGTTTTCTTGGAAGTTGTAACCGTGAAAGGCCATAAACTGTGCAGAGAATCATAGAATCACAGAATGAGTTGGAAGAAACCTCAGAAGCAATTTAGTCCATCCTGGATCATTCCTGAACCAGATTCCTCTGTACAACATATTTGACGTATAGTCACATTGTAGATTGGTAAAAAGGATACTAGATGAAAAGTTTTGATATTTGAATTCTGGTTCTATGATCAAATGAGTTGATATTTGTAAAGTGCTTAGAATAATGTCTTATTTTATAAATAGTAGGTGCCTAATATAGCCTTCTTCTCTTTCCCTTATAGCTGTAGCTTAAACATGCCCCGCATGTGGGCATGCAAACAAGTTTATGTCTTTCTGGGACTTCTATCTGCCTTAATTTTGTAACCTTTAAAAATGGGGATCAGAAACCAGTCCTCTTTCACAGGGCTGTTATATGCAACAAGTGAGATTAATTGCCCTACAGCTATAACGTGTAACGGAAAATAGTAATTAGAGTTGGAATCCAAAGACCTAGTTTCACCTTTGCCACTAATTAATTCACTGTGTAATGTTGGTCAAGTAATTTCACCTTTTTCTGAGTTTCTGCTCAAAAAAGGAGGAAGCTGGGATCTGTAAAGTGCTTTGCCAACCTTAAAGTGTTATGTAAATGATTGCTGTTATTGTGCCAAAATGGTCCATTCCCAAACTCTATTCTGGTGCTAAATTAGATTTTTATCTTAAGTGAAAATAATTAGCCTTTATTCAGATTTCTTCTGGCAGTATGTATTATGCTGCTACCCTAGCATTCTAGCTTTTCATATAAGTTTTTTACAAATTTGTCTATGTACTCTTAAATTGGGCAGAAATGAAAAATTATTAAGTTAAAACGACTTGTATTGAAGTTACTTTGTATTGTTGTTTTTTTTTTTAATATGTAACTTTTTAGATAACTTTCTTTCCTTCCAAATTAGCTGCATTTAGGAAAGAATGGTAGTCTAGGACAAACAAAAGATTCTGTTTCACAGTTCTCTGGAGATAGTGAGTGTCTTGTAATTGGAGAAGTATACTTGTGCTTAAATTCCAGGATCAAGAATCATGGGTGGATGATTGACTTTTGGGAGTTATTAAAAAAAATGAGTTTAGATTTAGCATTTACTTGAACGGAACATCTTGGCAGAAGGTTGTTCATAAATTGGCCTATGCAGGAAAAATGAAGTGGCCAGTTGGGTCATTTAACAAAATGTAACTGTACCAAACCATGCAATTGAAAGGGTCTAAAAAAGGGCATTTAACATTCCTTTTTCAGGGTAGCATACACATGGACTGAATTATCCAGCCAATTGTTTTCCTTTTCCTTTTGCCACAACATCATTTGATAAATAACCTATGAGGGGGTGTGAAAAATAGCCTACCTCTCTAATTAACTGTTTCTCCTATACCTCATTTTTTGTTTTAGAGGAGATAGCATACTTGATGTGTATAGTGTTAGAAACTTACTCATGAAATGAAAAGTTTGACCACCTTTTGGGGCTTTCTCACTCTCTTGGCTTTTAACTCCTAACCAGGAAATGGATACAGTCCCCAGTGTACTGAGATTCTTTGCTTACAACCACACAGTTCATAGTATCACGGAAGAAAGTTTTATTTAAAAAGGAGGAAGGCAAACAGATCCTTTAGTGAGGAATCATTGTTCCCAAAGATATTTTTAGTGGGGCATGGTGGTGCACTCCAGTAATCTCAGCTACCAGGGAGGCTGAGACTGGCATCCAGAGTTGGGAGCTGAAGTAAGCTATGCTAATTGGGTGTCCGCATTTTGTGGTATCAGTTGGGTGAACCTTAGGAGGGGCTTGAGGTTTGGGGAGGTAAATGACTGGAAAACAATTTCACCCTGAACCCACCAAGGGATTCTATTCAGAGAAACAAAACAAGTTGCCTATTTCTGGTATCAGCAGAGTTTGGGAGAGTTCTGTCTTGGAGAAGGAAGTAAGGTAGAAATAAGAAGGAACCTGGAATTTTTGAGTGGGTACTTGAAGAATTCAGATCCTTTAAAAATCCTAAAGTAAGACTATATTATATACTGGCTACGTGTCTGTAATAGGTGTAACTATGTATTTTAGATTCCCAAGATATCTCATGAGTGATAAAGATGATTCATGTATTCTAAATTCAATGTGATGACTCATTACAAAAGAAAGGGGTTGACTGGGAGTAAGAGGCAAAACTTCGGTTTCAAACTCTCTTTCTAAAGGGGAAAACACTTTAATTTCTGGGGTGCTTGTAAAGAAGGCAAGTTTTAGTGTTCAACGTGAGGGACTTTGTGCTTGAGACGTCCCAGGTATCTTTGTTGTTGTTACAGCTGTCGTCAAAACCAGTAGATACTCTAAATGTTATGTAGGTCAGGAAGCTTCAGGGATTCCTTATTGCCTTCAGTAAAAACTCTCCCGTTGGCATTTAAAGCAAGCCTTTCACAGTATGGCACCAGCTTATCATATCCTGTCATATCCCTCTCATATCCTCTACATTTAAGCTATGCTGGCCTACTTGTGGTAGTTCGTTCTACATGAAATTCCACACCTACCACTTCCATGCCTTTTCATGGACTCATAGCTGGAATGTTCCCCATTCTGACCTCTACATCCTGGGTTGTTAAATGATTGACTGACTAATTGATGAAATCCCTGACTCCTTTCAAGACTTAGTTTCTCCAAGAGTTCTTTTCTGATTGACTCAATTGTTACTTGCCAGTTCTGCTCTCCTTCATCACAGTATTTATCCTCTATTTACTTACCTAGGAACATGTACCCACTCTTACTAGTAAAATGTAAGCTCCTAGAGGGCAGGGACTTTCTCATTTTTGTGTTTGCATTCCTAGTGTCTGACACATAATAGACACTTAGTAAATGCTTGGTGATTATTAGGTCTAGCAAACTGAATTTACTAAATGACTTCCCTGATCTATATTAGACAAACCTCATGTCTATACCTGAAGTGCTAATAACACTTTTTGTTGACTTTTAATAGTGTCAATTTAATGATTTAGAAAGTTATGATTTTCTGTGTTTTTTCAGTTAATGTTAGTCAGACCTGTATGGCCAAAGACATAACCATCCAAAAGAACTATTAACCAGAGTTTTTAACTTTAGCTCTAACAAATGGTTTGCATGTAATGGTGATATGTAACCTGCAGATCATGTCCCGTGAATGTTCTGGTGAGATTAATGTATCCTGAAGTTTCAGGAAGCTGGTGTTTCTGGAGTAAACTCGAATAACACTGCAAATGTGCAGGTACTTAAAAAAAAGTTTCATCATACCAGAAAGTCTGGTGGAGGCAAATGATAGTGTGTGCAGGTTATCATTAATGATTAAGACAGGTTCTGAGACAACATCGTGGCCCACTTTTTTTCCCTTTGAATTGCTGTATTTTTGTGCATGTGCTGTGGTGGAGAGCTAACAAAAATCTAACAGTATGATTCTTAAATTAACTAGGTTAATTCCCTGGTCAATTTTACTATGGGCATCACTTAAGAAATGAGCTAAGTACAGTATGTGATAGTCATATTATAAAGTGGTCCTTATCAGGATAACACTTATGCATAGCAATCTAGGTTCATAGGAAAACTAAAATGCTAAGACGGTGAAATTATTTAATAATTTAATTTGTTTTCTGTATCTAATGCAGTAACATTCTATATGTCACCTGGAGAGTTTAATTTGTGTATGCGCATGAAATTGCTTAATGTGTAAAGAATATCCAAGATAAGTTCATTCATAAAATACTATTGTATAATACATATGTTTTGTTAAAGTTTTTTGAACTTGAAATTTTGTTAGAACATATCCAATAATTATTACTTGATGTCAGTGGAATAGTTTTGTTTCTCACAAATATTAAGGAAGAAAATTCCAATGTCCTTTCAGTAATAATAATGATAGATTAAAAGTTTAAAAAATAGATCTTTGGAACAATGTGAAGCCAGAAGCATCCAACCATTGTATCAAAAAAGCAGAAATATGCAAAAATTAGTGGTAAGTAGGTAGGACATTGATTAGAAGGGATAAAAAGGAAATGAAAGGGATATATAGAGGGAGGAAGAGAGTCAATCTTGAAGAAGAATTCAAGGAAAAGACTCCCACAAAAAAACACCAGCTCTTACAACAAAGTCTCCTGTGTATTGTGGGTCTAAGTATATATAAATATGCTCATACATACATACATGTATGTGTACATATGCATGTATGCATGTGTGTATATATACATATGTATATACATAATACACATGTACATACACACATATATATAAAATAGGATGCTAAGATTACAGGCTTTTTCACTTTTTTTTATTATAATTTAAAACATTCCATAGCGGTAATTTAAATGAAACCAAATTTAATAAGCTAAAGTATGTTCATATTTTGAATAAAGAAATGCCTACCTTTTGCTGGAGTTCACCAAGAGGAAAGAAGAATTTGGATCATGTGTCAGTTAAGTGATCAGAGCTGACTTTCATCTTTTTTTGAGAATTTTGCCTGAATGAAATCTGTCTTCATCTGAATAGGATGTGTGGCATGTATATCGTAACTTTGATTTTAGAGCCCTTCAACACCCTCATTGTTACCTGACTTTCAACTCAAGAGTTCAGAGCCTCCTAGAAAGTGAGAGTTAATCTTGAAATAAGGAAAAATATTTATTAAATATCTTCATAAGAAATATATCTTACATTTATATTTATAGCTTATAAAGTGCTTTTGAATATATTCTCGGGGTTTCTGATTAACTCTCTTAATATGTGGGCTGTTTTTGGTAAGAGAATAAACTCAAACTTCCTTGCAAACTCTATTGTAAGTCTATTTATTATTCCTTTTGAGCATTTGTTACATGCTAGCTACATCTTGTGCACAATAATAGTGCCCTTGTCTAGTGAATTTTACCAACTCAATTGGACAACAGGGAGGGCCTTTCTCCTAAGGCACCCTTTGGCCTTTGAGAGACCAATGTTGTATGCATGCTTACCCATGTATGACGTGTACTGGCTGAAGCAGAAAGAAGTTAGAGAAATGAGTTCGAAGGGCAACTGTAGATGAATAATGCATTTGGTAGGCTTGAAAAGGAACAGAATCCTGATTAATCTCAGCCTGGAAAGGCAGTGAGAATTCTTCAGACAGCTATGTGAAGAAGTCTAAGGAAGGCTAGTTCAGTTAATTAACAGAAAATTTTAAAGCACCTCCTGTAAAAAGCATTAGTGGTGAAACTACAAAGATTAGATTGTGAGCTCCTCAAGAGCAAGGACAATCCTTTTCCTTTCTTTGTAGCCCCCGTATTTCACACAGTGCCTGGTACATAACAGGTGTGCCATAAATGTTTTTTGACTGATTGATTATTGACTGAGAAAGAATAAAATGAATCCTACCTGCAAGGAGCTTACATTCTAACGAGAGACCACAAGTACTTTGTATTAGTTGATTGTATTGTTTTACTAATTGTAATACTATTTTATTAATAATTCGTTTGAGTTTATATAGAACCTATACAGATTTATACAAACAAGTTCAATACAAGGTAGTTTAAGAGGTAGGGAATAGTCATTGTGGAAGGGACCCCACCATATAGGAAAGACTCCATGCAGAAGATGGTGCTTGAACTGTATCTTTATGGAACAGAGGGGAATTTTATGAGGGTAAGTTAAGGATAGAGTGTGTTCCATGCATGGGGGATGTCCAGTGCAAGTTATGGAAATGGAAGATGGGATATCCTGTATGACACAAGGACAGAGAAAAGGCCAGTTTGGCTGGATCACAGAGCATGTGAAGAAGAATGATGTCTATTGAGACTGCAAGATAGGATGGGACCAGGTTGTATAGGGCTTTAAAAACTAAATAAAGTAGGGTTGTTTTTTTTTTTTTTTTCCCATGGAGGCAATGATAACCCATCGGCATTGATTAACTATGGGAATCACATGGTCAGGTCTACATTTAAGGAAAATCACCATGGCAGCAATATGGAGGATGGACTGGAGTATGGTGAGAAACTTGAGCAGGGAGATGAATTAGGAATGTTTTGTGATAATGTAGCTAAACTTGAAAGTCTCCCACAATCGAGGCCTCGATATTTCCTTTCCTTTCACTGTTTTAAACTGCCTACAGACTGACTTCTGACATCATCATTTAACTAAAATTGTTCTCCCCAAAGTTACCAGTGACTTCTTAATTGCCAATTTTAGTGGCTCTTTCTCAATCTTTTATCCTTTTTCACCTCTCTGCCACCTTTGACATTGTTGATCACCTTCTCCTAGAGAGGAGAGATACTACCTTTTTTCTTGGTCCTCTCCTACCTCTCTGACAGCTTCTCCTCAGTCTTCTTTGCTGGATTTTCATCTCAGTTGCACTCACCAACATGGGTATTCTCAAGGCTCTGGGCTGGGTTTTCTAATTCTTTATATCTCACTTAGTGATTTCATCAGTTCCCATGAGTTCAATTATCATTAAAATGATTTTTAGATCTCTATAGCTAGCTTTAACCTTGTATATATTGCATATCCATCTACCTTTTAGACATCCCAAACTGGATTACTTGTGGACATAGTAAACTCAATATATCCAAAGCAGAAATCATGATCTCTCCTTCCAAACCTTCCCTTGTTCCTAACTTTCTTATTACTGTTGAGGGCATCACCATCCTCCTAGACACCCAGGCTTGCAACCCTAATGTCTTCCTTAACTTTATTTGCACTCATTCCACATATTCATGTTTGCCAAGTCTTGTCACACTTCACAACATCTCCAGTATACATTCCCTTCTCTCCAATACGACAGTTGCCAGGCTGATATAGGCCTTCATCATTTCATATTTATACTATTGCAATAGATTTCTGATTGGTTTTCCCACCTTAGTTTCTCTCCACTCTAGTGCATCCTCCACTAAGCTTCCAGAGTGATCTTCCTAAAGTGCGGATCTGCCCATATTGCTTCTCATACTTAGTAAACTCCTTATTCACTCTAGGATCAAATATAAAAGTTCTTTTTAAAAATCTTTTAAAGCCTTTCACATTATGATCCCTTCCTACTTTTCCAGTATTCTAACACTTTATTGCCTTCCGTATACTCTGTGATCCAGTAACATTGGCTTCTTTATTCTCCCTTGCAAATATCCTCTATTTCCCACTTGTATTTTCATTCGCTGTCTCCCATACCTGGTATACTCTCCCTCATCACTTTCACCTCCTGGCTACTTTCAAGACTCAGCTCAAATGCTACCTTCTTCAAGAGGGTTTTCCTGGTGCCCTTTACTACTAGTGCCTTCCCTTTGAAATTCCCTCCCATTTACTTATAACAGATGTATGACATCATTTGCATGTTGCCCTCCCCCATTAGATTGTGATCTCCTAGAGAGTTTTTGCCTTTCCTTGCCTCTCCAGTACTTTACACAGTGCCTGGCATATGCTAAGTACTTAATGAATGATTGTTGATAATGATAATGTCTTAATTTCCATAGAAGCAGGTTTTTTGAATTTGGTAGTCTTAGTATCATAGAACATTTGAGCTGGAAATGATTATAAAGCTTCTTTAATCCAAACCCTTCATTTACAGACGAGGAAAGGAAGACTCTCAGAGATGCAGCAATTTTCTTGAGGTCATCCAACTAGTTAGTAGTTAAACTGAGACTAAAAATAAGGTGTTTGGACTCTCAGGCTCTTTGTTGCTTCCATTATCTAACCCTGACACAAATTTCAATATATTTATTTCAGAAGCGAGGCTAAAGATATATAAGTGGATGAATAGAGAGCATACAAGGTATAAACCCTGTTCCTGTTGTATTGAATGTAATATGTGTGTGGGGCAGCAAGATAGCTATGGGGAAAAACAAGTTGAGAGGAATAGTAGTTTTAGTAATTATTATCAGTCTCTGGCAGGTAAAAAATAGGGTGAGGAAAAATGACTGGCACTGTGGAAATATCTGCTCTAACAGATATCTGGGCAGCTGTCCAGGATATTTACTTTGAATCACACTGTAGCTGGGAAAGGCCTTCATATTCACAATTTTATTATTATTTTACTAGTAGAAGATCAAAATATTTCAGATGGATTTGTAACCCCTCCTGGCAGAATAATGCTTGGCATGTCTGGATCCAAATCCATTTACCCATGAAGCTCCTGACATGGGTCATATTTATTAGCAAATAGATCCCCATCCAGCTTCAAGTAAAGGTGCTTCCAACCAAGCTTGTGGCTGGGGTGATCCAGCCACGGGAGTGCAGTTCTCACTTTGAACGCTCACCAGGAGCAGTGTGCTCATGAGAATTCCTTGACTGGAATAAAATCCTGCTATGGACCACATCTTATCCCCTGTGCCAGGAGCCATAAGTTGATAGTTGTGCGATCAGGAGCAGCCTGTTTTCAGGGGTTTCTGTTTTGGCAGCTATTTTCCCTCACTTTTTTTGTTCCCAGCCCAGGGTGAGAAGAGTTGTCTGAGGCTGTGTCCCTATTTAACTCTTATTTTTAAACAATTTACTTAAGCCTGCCCCTCCCTTTTATGGGCCTAATTCTTTGCCCCCCCCCCCATTTTCTTCCCTGCTGGCCAATCAACTCCTCTTTCTTCTACCCATTCCATGCTGAGCATTTTCTCCTTTTGCATACTTTAGAATTTTTTTTTAAAAAAGGGCCTATTTAGGTCCTTCCCACAGCTACACAGGTAATGAAGCTTGTGGGATGGAGTACTGTCGTTCGTTGGCTGCTATGAACACGTGGACCATTCAATGAGCCAGTTAACTATTGAGTGTCTATTCCCTGCCTTCTGTTCCTTAATTTCAAAAGGTACAATGTCAGGTATTAGTTTACCTAGTACTCCTAGGAAGATAGGGCTTGTAAGGAATTATTTAACCCAATCCCTGCATTTCACAGATGTGGAGCTGAGACCCAGTGAAGGGAAGTGATTAGTAGCAGGTGATGCAGGTAATAAGTGGTAGAATTGGGGCTGGAATCTAGGTCCCCTTAACTGGTTGAGATATTTAAGAATTTTGAGGAAAGATTTTTGATAAGGGTGTAAGCAGAGATTCTGGTGGGAGTTTGAGCCCTGCTGTAACACTTAAAAAATGCTTGAAAGCATTCAGTCTCCTCTTAAAATATAGCCCTCCTAGGAAAATGTGAAATTCCTTTCTTTGTGGACATAGAAAACCAGAGTGTGGGTGAGGGTAGAGCAGATCTTTTATGTTGCAGTCAACCTGTTGGTTAATGTGTTTTTACTTACTGGGGAGAACAACAACCAAGTTTAATATACCCTGAAGTAAAAGCCAAGCCCATAAAATGACCGTTTGATTTCTTTTAAAGTTTCATTAAACTGTATATGAAAATCTTAAGAGGTCTTATTGGTAGAGATAAATCTCAATTTTATAAAACGGCTATCTTAAAAAGATATACATCAGGGATTTCTGTCACACACATAAGAAAATATATGTTGAAATGTGTAGAGAGCTTTTTATTCAGTTTTTGGTTACAGAGTGGATCTGAAATTGTAAGATCTTCAGAGTAATGGAATTATTATAACAAATGCTTTGCAGTCTTTGCCTTCCCACTCTAGGCTTAAACCATAATTTGAAAAATATTTGCCCAGTGTTTTTGTTGTTGTTGTTGTTGTTGTTGTTGTTTGTTTATTTACATATAGATATTCTTATGTAGAATGGAAACCAAAAACTTGTAATGATTTTTAGGCCTTTCCTCCAGGGAGGGAGTCTGGTATGTGCCTCTACAGGGGTTGGAGTGAGGGGGATAAAGGGAAGGAAGGAAGTTGAATCCTGAGACAGAGGTTCACTCTAGGTGTAGCTCTAGGGAGAGAAGCCCTTTCTACCTTTCCTCAGCCTTTCACTGTTACCAGTACTTCTCTCTCTTCTTTCCCCTGACTGGTGCCTGAGTCAAGACTCTGGCTACCATACCTTATTTATAAATCTATTTATCTCTTTGCACTTGATGTTCTGCCACCTTCCTTTTTAAAAAATTATCAAACTACAAAAAATTCTAAGATGAAGACTTTGGCTGCTGGGCCTCAGCCTGGGCACCGATGATTTTGTAATATGGTACCAATATTGTGTACTTTCTGTTATTTAAATTATGAAGAATGGTAGGGAGGATGATGCAATAACATCTTGAAATCTTGTTTCTGTGAAAATAGCCCTGCTAGATATTTCTAGCAGAAGTCTTACCATATTCCCGAGTTTTTATGCATTATGTTTACAGAAGATAAATGCATAGACACACAAAACCCCCAAATTGTAAAAAGACATACAATTTATTTAACAACAGAACCATTTCTTAGATGGTACAAGGTAAATAGGAGACTATTAATAGGATTTATGTTTACATGGCTAACTGACATGCATAAACCTGCTATGATTTGGAATGTGAGCTCATCTTAAAGGACCTTTTCACATTTGTAGTCAGGCGGGAAATAGCAGGAAATCAATCAAATTTGGAGTGATGTTTGTTATAGGCACACATTGGGATGGGACCACCCCCATCCCAATCTGTTTTCTGATCTCTTTCCTCCCTACTCCTCCCTCTTTCTTCTCTGTAGAGCTGCTTGATCTTTCTCTGTGGTTCTATGGGAAGGGCATTCATTAAGTAACTAAAAGAAGCACACCCACAGTTGCACCAAGCAAGGATAATTCTCCCTACCTTGCTTGGTTTGCTAGGTAGGGCTATAACCCTCAGACAAAGAGCACTATAACTTTGGCCGTTCCAATCCATCCTCTGCTCAGATGTTAAAGTGATCTTCCTAAAGCTTAGTTGTGACCCTATGACCCCTTCCCTCCAAATTTAGTAAATTCTACTGACTCCCTTTTACCTCCAGAATTTAATATAAAATTCTCTAGCTTTTAAAGCACTGTAAATAGGACAACTTGTTCCCTTCCTACCTCCCCATTCCACTTTCCTCCCCACCAGGCATTCTACAATCTAGCAATACTGGCCTCCTTGCTTGTCCTAGCACAGGGCACTACACTTCTTCTCTGGACTCTGTGTCTTTTCAGTAGTTATCCCCCGTGATTAGAATTCTCTCCCTCCGCATCTCTACCTTCAAGCTTTCCTTGTCTTCCTTCAGGTCTCACCTAAAATCCTACTTGCTGCAAAAAGCCTTTCCAGGTTCCTTTAAGTGTTAATGCCTGCCCTATAAGATTATTTCCAGTTTACTGTATCCACATGTTGTACGTACATGGTTGTTTGCATTTTGTTTATGCCATTAGTGGGAGCTTTCTGAAGGCAGATACCTTATTTTTGCCTTCAAAAAGTATAAGCTTGTTGATGGATTGTGTCTATCACATGAGTGCCAATTAAGCCAAATTTGGAGAGGTTTATCCTAACATTCATCCCAGGTGATGAATTTTCTATTGAAATTCTCAAAAACAGTTTTCCAAGTGGTATTATACCTAGTGGAAGGGCAGGCATTATGTCACTTATATTTGTACCTGGCACTTAGTAGGTATTGATTACTTGATTGTGACTTGTTAGTATGAGAAGTGGCCATGTCAATGAAAATGTGGATTCTTATAGTGAAACAAAGATATTGGTCCCTTCCCATTTTTAAATAATGAAGAAAGGGGAGAGGGCAGTAAAGAGAAAATTAAAGGTCTCAATTTCTACAGAATATTTTGAGCAGCTTCTCAGTATAGAAACAGAAACTGTACTACTATTACAGGATACACAAAATTAGAGGGAGTCATCTCCTGTTGTCCTGATCTATATCTTGCCACTGGACCCAGATGACTCCAGAGGAGAAAGTGAGGCTGGTGACTTGCACAGCTTTCCCTCACTTAAATCCAATTCACTTGCAAGTCATAGCGTCACCTTCCTGATGTCATTGGTTCTCTTTGAAAATGGACAAACAACAAAATTAGAAGGCAGTGAGCTTTATGTTCAAGCAATCTATAGGTTAATTGTGAAAATGGCACACATACTGAAAGGAAAGAGGAAATTGAATGCTTATCCCTCTTGTCAGAACTTTCCTACAATTATGTGTGTATTGGGGGTAGGGTTAGGGGAGCAATGGCTTTTCAGCTCTATTTTGGAGGAGACAAAATGCTGAAGTGCTGGAGCAAAGCATCCATCTAGCCACATGGACAGTATGGCATAGGCAAAACAGAGAGCCATTGTGCTTCTTGCAGAAAACCTTTGTAATAAATAAGCATGGTCACGGACAACACATTCTCACTAATTATGTCCAAAAATGTACGTCTTACTTAATCCATCCTTCTCTATCAGGAGGTAGCTTCATCACTGGTCCTCTGGAATCTTGGTTAATTAGGATTTCTCCAGTTTTTCAGTGTTGTTTTTCTTTACAATGTTTGTATTATATAAATTGTAATTTTTTGGTAATCATATAAATTGTTCTTTTGATTATGCTAATATCACTCTGCATCAGTTCATACAACTCTTCCCAAATTTCCCTGCAACCATCCTTTTCACAATTTTTAAAGCATAACAGTATTCCATTATATTCATATACCATAATTTGTTTAGTCATTTGCTGATTGATAGACATCTCTGAAATTTTAGCTCTTTGCCACTACTAAATGAGCTGCTATAAATATTTTGGTACGTATGTGTCTTTTCCTTTTTCTGTAATATCTTTGTGGTTTGTACCAAGGAATAGCATCACTGGGTCAAGGGGTAGAGAGAGTTGAGTGAGTTTTGGAGTATAGTTCCAAATTACCTTGTAGGAAGGACAGACTAAACAGTTTCACCAACATAGCATTAGTGTACCTGTTATAGCCCCTCCAATAACTGTCATTTTCCAGTTTTGTCATCTTTGCCAATCTGATGGGTATGAGGGTATGAAATGAGACCTCAGTGTTATTTTAATTTTAATTTTTCTAATTATTAGTGATTTGAAACATTTTTTCACATGCCTTATTGACATCATGGAGTTTTTCCTTTAAAAATTGCCTGCTTTTATATATATGTCAATCACTTCTTCCTATATTTTTCTTAGAGAAATTTGATGCAAATATTTTCCCTTAATTAACTGTTTCCCTTTTTATTTTTAACTACATTGGTTTTGTTTGTACAAACCCTTTTTATTTTATGTAATCAACATTTTATTTTCTATGAGCCTCACTATCCTTTTTTCAATCATGTACTCTTTCCTATCCACAGTTGCAGGGGGCATTTTCTTCCTTGCTCTTCTGATTAGTTTATGCTATGACCTTCTATGTCTTCGTCTAAGTTGTATCCCATCTGGAAGTTATCTTGGTACATGGTGTGAGATTTTGGTCCATACGTTTACTTCTGCCAGATTTCTTTCCAGTTTTTCTAGCAGTTTTTTATTGAATAGTTAATCCTACTTCCAGGAGTTTGAATCTGGGTTTATCCCACATGTTGCTACTTTCTTTTGCTTATGTATATTGTGTGCCCAATTAGTTCCATTGATTGACCTCTCTCTCTCTTTTGTTTAATAAATGACAAATAGTTTTGATGATTACTGTTTTATACTATAGTTTTGACATTTGGCACTGCACAGCTCCCTTCCTTTCCTACTTTATTTTTATTATTTCCCTGGAGATTCTTGACTTTTGGTTATTTCAGTTGAATTTTATTATTTTTTTTGAATTTTATTATTAAAGTGCATTGATTTTGGTGTCAAAGAATCTGGGTTTGAGTACTGGACCTGCTACTTATGACTTTTATGACCTTGAGTGTCACTAACATTCTCTCAGTCCTAAGTTTCCTCATTTCTAAAATGATGATGTTATAGCTTTTCTCTAAGGTCCCTTGTAGCTCTGGAGCCTAAACATTTCAAATGCATTAAGTGGAAAATTAGGGGGGCAGCTAGGTGGCACAGTGGATAGAGCACTGGCCCTGGAGTCAGGAGGACTTGAGTTCAAATGCAGCCTCAAACACATAATACTTCCTAGCTGTGTGACTCAGGGCACTTAACCCCAATTGCCTCACAAAAAAAAAAAAAAAAAAAAGAAAAAAAGAAAATTAGCGTCCTTCATTAGATGAGAGATAATCTATGTCAATAAGTAAGAAAAAAGTTGTGTTGGGGGAAAAAGATAGTTGATGGTTGATTTGAAATAGATTTGAGATAGATAGAATGATGGTTGATTTGAACTTCTCAATACCAAGCTTAGTAGTTTAGATTTGATAAAATTTATGTCATAGTAACAGGCATGGAACAAGATTCATTAAAAAGTTAGGATATTGTTTTTGTAGTACATTATGGGTCAACATTAAATTAAGAATTTGAACCTTAATTATATTACCTGGAAACCTCAGTGAAGGTTGGATACTTGGAATAGCTAATTTAAAAATACTTGTGGAAATTATCAACAATAATAGCATTTATATAGCACTTTAAAAATTGTAAAGCCTTTTTTATATATGTTGTCTTATTTTATCCTCACAATAGCCTTGTGAGGTGGGTGCTATTATTGTCTATACTTTGCAGATGATAAAACGGAGGCTAAGAAAGGTAAGTGATTTTCCCAGGGTCATACAACTAGGCAAGATTTGAATTCTGGTCTTCTTGAATCCAAGTCCAGCATTCCATCCCCTATGACATATAGTTGCCTAGTTAGGCAAATAATTCAAACACACTTGGATTTATTAATACACATGAGTAACTCATGAAATCAAAGAGTTCTTTGGTTAAACAAATGTATGATTGGAGTCAAGTATGGGAGCAAAACTGGAATCGTAAATCAACTGGCTAATTAGTTGTTCTTAGGAACAATGGCTCTTATTTTAACCATGCTAAATGCCTCTGATGCATAATTGAGGAAGTAATTTCCAGAGTTATAAATTTGGAAATTAAAATATGATTCACTGGAGGAGGAGGTCATTTTAAAAAAAACTGCCCTTAAATTAACCCTGACCCAGCACAGAAAAATTTCCTGTTCCCTATCTCTGAGAAGTTAAGGAAAGTGCATTCTTGGCAGGTCTGCTTCAAGGGAAACAGTTCCCTTTCTTTTGGTAAATGGGTCTCTTAAGGGGTATCTGAGAAACATTAAGAATACTTTTCTTTTTCTTCACATTGGGACACAATGGGAGAGTTTAAAATCATAGTGAGAAGAAGGATCAGAATGAGTATCAGTTGCCAAGTCCCTTAACTCAAGGACAGGTAAAGAGGAAAATTCATGGATGAACTCTTGAAATACATAAAACCACGAAGTACATGTAAGTGGCATTGTTAGTGGGGAGGGATTTCAGCCACTCAGACATCTATCTGTTGAGTAGTGAATATTGCTAAACATTCATTATCTAGAAATGTTTGGAGGTTATACAGAGGACAATTTTTTAATCTTAAAATTAAGCTTTCCTACTTTGCTTTTATTCCCAAGGAAGACATGGTTAGGACTTACAGTTTATGCAAAGACATTTCCTGATTTATTATTCTCTCTCTACCCAGCCATTATACTCTCTGTTGTAATCCAGAAAAACAGTAAAACAGAATAGAGTGACACAGTAGCTGAGGCAGAGAAGTACATGCAGCTTCCCTCGTCTGTAGTTCTCTAGCTCTTTGGTGGTACGAAGATGATGCATTGATTTGTCACCATCTGTTCTCTGGGATCAAGATTGCGTATTATAATCACTCACGGTTGGACTTTTTTTTTTAATGTTCTTTTTTATTGATATTTTTCTAGTCTTTGGGGGTGATTGTTATTCTGGTGTTTCTTGTCTTATTCTATGGCAACTTATTTAGGCCTTGCCACGTTTTTCAGAATTCCCAATATTTCTTGTTTCTTAGAGCATTTTCATGTTCTGTTAGGTCCATAGACCACAATTTGTTCAACCATTCCCCAGTTGATTGGGACCCATTTTGTTTTGAATTTCTTGCTTTTATGAATATTTTAGCATATATGGGGCCTTTTTTTTTTTATTTTCCCTCCCCGAAGTATGTGCCCAGTTGTCAGATCACTTAATCAAAGAATATGCACAATTTAGTGACTTTTGTTTTCATGGTAGCTCCAAAGGATTTCATGTCCAAGTAATTCACCTTTCAGGTAGGATTTAGAAAAGATAAACTCTCAGGTCCCTTATAACTCAGATTAATAGATAAGAAGTCGTGTGATTTAGAGGATAGAATATAGGACTTAGAACCAGGAGCCTTAGGTTCACATTCTAACTCCCAACATTTTGTTACTGTGGAACCATGGGCAAGTCTTTTAACTCTTTAAGCTTTGGTTTTCTCATCTATAAAATTGAATTAGTAATACTTATATTATCTACCTTAAAGGGTTATTATGAAGTATACTTTGTAAATTTAAAATGCTCTATAAATTTAAATTATTTTTTGTCCAGACTTATGCTTCCATTTGTATAGTTTACTGGTGTGGATCCTTTCTCTGTCATTGCATATTTGCAACTTACTCATTAACTTAATTTTTTTTTTTTGGTAAATCATTAATTTATAGGGAACTGCCTGACAATACTGGGAAGTTAAGTGATTTTTCTATGATCACACAAACTGTATAGATCAGAAGAGGAATTTGAATCCAGGTTTTCTTTGCACTGAGGCTTTTATCAACTGTGTAATTCATTCTCTTTCTAATATTGTTTTTATTGTGATTACCATCTCCTCATCTTTTTTAGTGGATTTCAGATAGAAATAATACTGGGACAAGCCACTCTCTTGCTCTTATCTTTTTCTGTTTAATGTTTTACAAACTATTGCAGAGGTGTGTAACGTAACTGCTTTTGGTATTTGAATAAAAGTATTGAGATTACACAGGAATAGCAGATAGGATGACTGGAATGATGTGTATCTCATTTTACTCCCACATAGTTTTGATTTATTCCTCTGAATCTGTTTTAAAGTTTTTCATTACATGTGGTGGGAAATAGTGTATTCATTGTAGTAACATGTATTGAAAACAATGTTCTTAAATTTTTATGAGTAATTGTTATTTTGGGACAATTGTGAACAACAGTTTTACCTGTAATAATATTCCAATTACAGTATTTGTTGAATTCTCAAGAACAGGTGTTGTATATGAAGTAGGAGTATTTGTCATTTCAATCAATTAGTAAATATTTATTAAATGTCTGCTATGTTCCAGGCACTGTGCTAAGTACTGGGGATATGAAAAGGGGCAAAAGACAGTCCCTGCCATCAAAGAGCTTACAGTCTAATGGGAGAGAAAACATACAAACAAATACATACAAAGCAAACTATATACAGGTTGAAGAGGAAATAATTAACAGAGGGAAGGCACCAGAATTAGGAGGGGTTCTTGAAGGCTTTCTTTAGGAGGTGGGATTTTAGTTGTAACTTCAAGCCTAGAAGGTCAGTAATCACAGCAGAGGAGGGAGAGTGTTTGAAGCATGGAGGACAGCCAGAGAGAATATCTGGAGTGGAGAGATGGACTGTTTTGTTAGTGGAATAGCCAAGAGGCCAGTGTCACTGGATCTAAGAATATTTGTGAGGTTTAAGAAGACTGGAAAGGTCAGGGGGGGCTAGATTATAAAGGGCTTTGAATGCCAAATAGAACATTTTGTATTTGCTCCTAGAGGCAATAGGAAGCCCCTAAAGTGTGTTGAGTAGGGGGTTGTTTGTGTGACATGATCAGACTTATGTTTTAAGAAAATCACTTTACTGGCTGAATGGAGTATGAATTGGAATGAAGAGAGCTTTGAGGGAGGGAGACCCATCTTCAGGCCATTGCAGTAATCTAGGTGTGAGGTGATGAGAGCCTGCAATAAAGATGGTGGCAGTGTCAGAGGAGAGAAATTTAGCCAAAAAAAGGTAGGTGAGGCATGGGATGATAGTTATAGGAGATGGACAGATCAAGCAAGGTTTTTGAGGATGGGTGAGAGTATGGGTATGTTTGTGTGGTATATGGAAACAGCCACTAAATAGGGATAGATGGAAGATAAGTGAGAAAGTTGATATAATAGAGGAAACAGTGTGCCAGAAAAGATGGGATGGAATCGGATCACTCATGTAGAGGGTTTTGCCTTGGAAAGGAGGAGGGCCATCTTATTATGTGAGACAAACATGGAGGGGAGATAGTGGCAAAAAGCATCTGAGTGATGTGAGTTGAGGAGAAGGAGATGAAGTAGTTCTTGCTGAATGGCCTCAATTTCTAAAAAATGAAATATGATGTAAGGTTCTCAGCTGAGTAGGTGGGGGTTGGGGAGCCATGGGAGATAAAAAGGCTTCAAAAATTGCTATGGTGAATGGGATAGTGAGTTAATTTGGAAGGTGCAAAAGGATTGTCACCAGCGCTGAAGGCCCAGTTGAGATTATGTATCATAAATTTGTGGTGGACTCAGCACAGTTTTTGTGATTTCTATGTAGAACCCTTGCATCAGAAGAAGTTTTGTAGTTTTCCCTTTTGTTGGGAACGTTTCTGCTAGAATTGATGATGTATGAAAAGTATTAGAACAAATTTATCAATGAGGAGGTTTAAATGGTAGGAACTATTAAATATTCAACTTAAAAATTTGCACCATCTAGTGTGGGTACCTCAGTCATGTCCAGAAACAGAATTTTGCAAGACACAAAGGATTAAAGGCTATTATCAATTGAGAATTTTTTTTTATTAAGTGCATATTATGTGCCAAGTGAGAGGTGGAAGGGCATAGTGGATAAGGAAGACCTCAGTACAATTCTCATGTCCCAGACAATTTGCTAAGATTTTAAGCTATAAGTCCCTTAAAGATCTGCATTAATAGAGTACCCCATATCAGTGATTATCACAGGTCTAGTCCAGGTACTGTACTAGTGAAATGCTGAAGACAAATATAAAAGGGAGTGAATGTTTAGCCTCAGGGAGTTCACCTGGATAAGCAAATCCAGGAAGGAAAAGAGGAAGGAAAGGCTTCTTTAAGGAGGAAAGGAATAAAGAAAGGGTTCCAGAGGTGGGAAGGGGGGAGAGCCTTGTAGATATGGGGAAGGGCCAGTCCAAAGACAGAGGTGGGAGATGTTATGGATAAGGGAAGAACCAGCAGATCAATTTGGTTTAGAATGGCGTGGATGGAGACTGGAATACTGTATAAATAGCTCGAAAAGATAGGCTGCAATCAGATTGTGGAGGATTTTAAATGCCAAAGTTTCTTGTGTTTTATTCTAGAGGCACTGGGGAGTCACAGAAACTTCTTGATAAGAGGATGAATGACATGGTCTTTGGGCTTTAGGACTTTGGCTTATTTTTTTTTTCTTTGAGAGCTTTGACAGATCAACATTTAGGATACCTTGTGTTGTTGAGTCATTTTTCAGTTGTGTCCAACTCTTTGTGATCCCATTTGGGGTTTTTTGTTTTTTGTTTTTTTTTTTTTGGCAAAGATACTGGAGTGGTTTGCCATTCCTTCTCCAGCTCATTTTATAGATGAGGAAACTAAGGCAAACGGGTTAAGTTACTTGCCCAGGATCACCCAGCTAGTAAATGTCTGAGGCTGGATTTGAACTCAGAAAGATAAGTCTTCCTGACTGCAGGCTTGGCACTCTATGTACTGCACTACCTAGCTGCCTAAATGATTCTAAATTGATTTCTTTAAATAATTGCTTCAGATTTAAACAAAATTAATTGCTATATCTGGATATTAGTGCTTATGTTCTAAGAAAAAGAGATAGCATAGAGAGAATTTTTACCTCTAGAAAAAATCAGCAATACCTTCTCACTTTGTAGATGGGGAAACCTCAAGAGGGAATACAGGAAGGAGAAGATTCTTTGAGGTACAAGAATAAACCAGAGCTAATTTAACAGGCAGTGACATGCTCTTGTATGAATAAAACATAGGAGCTATTATTTGGTTGTTTTGCTTTCTGATTTTATAAATGGAATGCAGTTTGTAGGTTGTTTATTCTGACATTTATTTCTATCAAGCTGATGCTCAAATAAAAAAATGAAATGTAGCAAAAAGATACATTTATTTGTAATTTCCCCTTACCTCAAGAGTTGGTATTAAAGGAAGGTAAAGTCATGATTGCCACATTCTAGTATTCCTGTGTTCCTGAAAGAATGTTTGAATACAGGGATTTTGTATTTCTTTTTGTTTTTATTGGTGCTTTCACTTTGTGTCTTCTACAACTGGACTTACTAGCTTTGTAACAGAGGTGAGGCTCACTTCATCTCAGAGCTGCAATTTTTCCCTATCTGTAAAATTCAGGTAGTATATGAACTATGCTACAGGGTTTTATAGATGAAACTGCTATGCAAATCTAAAATAAAATACTCTATCTAAAATAAAGTGAACTGCCGCTGCAGAGTTGTTATCATGAATATGATGATTGTGTGTTTCTATACTTTATTGTCAGTGTTGTTCATTTAAAAATTGTTAACTTTACAGATCAGGGAGGATGTTTAAATTATCTCTAGAGTAACATGTCCCTCTTACTTTTATTGAAGCATTATTTACTGTAACATAGTGCAGAGTCCCAGTATAAAACAAATAAGGGATTTCTGCTCTATTCAGTGCATCCTGCCAGGCACGGTAAGGATCATAATGAAGGAAAGGACCCAGGCCTTGCTTTCAAGGAGTTTGTAATCCCAGAGAGATAAGGGATAAGTACATGAGAAGTTAAATAACAAGATGACAAGACCAGACGTGTTATAAGGCAGTTCATGATTAATTGTTTCAGGAGTGTTAGAGAAAATGAGTGCCAGGATTCCAGAAGAGGGAGAGATTGCTAGATTTTGGAGTGGCCTCTCAGCCACATTTAAAAAGAATGTTGACAGGTTAAAGTGTGTTGAGAGGAGGTGGCTGTAATAGGGAGATGGGTAGTGGGCTGGATGACAGGAAGTGGGAATGGAAGTCATACCATTTTGAGGACCAAATGAAAAAAATAGAAATATTTAACTTAGAAGAAGAAAGACAGGGACATAGTTATTAAACTGATCAGGAGAATGCTAGAAGTAATAGTATCCCTAGGTTTTTATTAAATAATTTAATAAAATAGTTCATATTATTCATGTGGAGAAGATGGTGAGATGTGGACTACTCAGTAATAAAATCTGATGAATTCAGAGTGAGTTGAATGGCTGAACTCTAGTCTTTACTAGTTCATTGTCAACTTGGCTGGACTTCAGCACTTGAATGCATTGAGGACCTGTGTTTGACCCTGTTGTGTTTGACATTTTTATCAGACTTGGATAAAAGCATAGGCAAGGCAAGACAATGATTATGTGCTCTCTGTTCCAGGCACTGTGATAAGTGCTAGGATACAAACAGAAGTATAAAGGACAGTGAGGTAAGCCAGTGAGGAGGTTATTACAATAGTCCAGATAAGACATTAGGGCCTGAATTAGGGGGGTGACTTTGTGAGTAGAGAGAGAGATGTCTTGGAGGTAGAAACCGTAAGGTTTTGCAGTTAGTAGGTTCTGTGTGGTGAAGGAAGAGTGGAAGGGACTGAAGTTGTGAACTTAGGTGACTAGAAAGACAGTGTCACTCTCCATAGTAATAGGGATATTTGGAGGACAGGTGGACTTGGAGACAAAGGCAAATGTAACAAGATCCTTGATGGTGATCCTAACCCATCCTTATCTGCTCCTGCTGTACAACTCACTTTACCCCCATACAATCAATCAAAAAACATTTATTAAGTCCCTAATATGTGCTGGGCACTGTGTTAAGGGTTGGGAATACAGATACAAAGAATGAAATAATTCTTATTCTCTCTCACTCTCTCTCTCTCTCATCTTTTCCCCAATTACATGTTAAAATGATTAAAATTTTTAATGTTTTGAGTTCCAAAGTATATCTTCCATCCCTCCCTCCCCTTCCCCCTGACAGTAAGCAATCAGATATAGGTTATATATGTGCAATCATGTAAAACATTTCCATGTGTGTACAAGAAGACTCAAATAAAAGAAAAAGAATGAAAGAAAAAAAGTAAAAAATAGCATGCTTCAGTCTGTATTCAAACAATATCAGTTCTTTCTCTGGAGGCCAAGAGTAAGCTTCATCATTAGTTCTTTGGGATTGTCTTGGATCCTTGTATTTCTGAGAATAGCTAAATCATTCACAGTTTTTCATTGTACAATATTGCTGTTACTGAGTACAGCATTCTCCTAGTTTTGCTCACTTCACTTTGCATCAGTTCATGTAAGTCATTCAGGTTTCTCTAAAATCATCCTGCTTGTCATTTCAACAGTTCTTATTCTTAATGATCTTAATACTAAGGCCAAAAATGAAAAGGTCACTTAGGGGTTCTTACTATCCCAGAATGCTGAGCCCTTTGCCCCAAGGGTTGGGTATTGGTGTGTGGAGAGGGAGGTGGAGGTTGTAGATTTTTTTCAGTGGCATCTTTGCCAGTGCTCTGACTGCGGGTTCCTCATGGTAGATTAGAACTGTATGGAGCAGCATAAGACCTGCTTAGAAGGGGAGAGGTTGAGAGCTTGCATTCTGAAAGAGGGGTCTGAAGTGGGGAGTGTTGAGGAATAAGGGTAGTAGTATAGTTACTTAAAGACAGCTGTTGTGGGGAAGTTGGGATGATGGTCAGATCAGTGTTCCCTGTATTTCCTTTATTTTTTTAAAAAATAAGAGAAACAATTAGCTGTTACTTTTCTGTTAAATGACAGGAACTAAAAGGGTGGCTTAAAACTATTGTTAAATTGCAAGATTCTGTTTTCTGCAGAATAATATCAAAGGTCTCCATCCCCCTACTCCCCTACCCCCATATGTTTAAAGAAAGTTGTTTTAATCTTTGGGAATAGATTTAAAAAACAAACAAGCAACAAAACCTATTTTTCAGGGTTCTGTGTAGCTACTTTTCTATACCTCTTTCATCCATGTCACCTTTGCCAAAATCTATAGATTAAGAATGTTGCTTTGGGGCGGGGTAGTCCTTGAGTCAGCCAAGATCACAGAGGAAGAAGAGGATTATAGTTGTAACCCCCCACCCCCTTTGTTTCCCTGGTGTCTTGAAGATGGAGGACTATGTTTTCTCTTATTTCTGTGCTCATTGGGGTTTTTAAGCATATCTTATTTTTATTGAGTTTAAATAGGCATTTTTTTTCTGCCTCCAAATCAGTTTTTTAAACCATTTTCCCAACAGGGAAGCTGTATGGTCTATTAGTTGCAAGTTGTGAAATCTTCGTTCTATCTTAGCCCTTCTGTAGAAGTTTTTTTTTTTTTTTTTTTTTTGGTGACTTTAGGGAAATCATTTGACTGTATATTGTCTGTTCCTTGGTGTGTAAAACAGGGCTGATAATACTTGGGAGCTTCACAGGGGTTCAGTGAGAGTGGATTCAAGTCTGTAGTGTGTTTTGAAAGCCATGGATAAAAGGAACTCCCTGGGTAAAGTATTATTATTTTATATTGAGGAGCTTTCCTTTTTCTTTGCCCAATAATTTGATTCAAAACAGTTTGCACAGCAAGGTAGTAATATTGACTTAAGAATCCCATTGCCCAGTGTAATCCTGTGCCAGGAATTACTAAACGACAGATGGGCTCAGTTGATAGTATATTCCCTTTATTCGCTGCATATGCAGTGGCACATCGGTTAATAGACCCTCTAGGACTGAAGATATCTCTTGTATTATCAAGATGTTTATGTTTTTGTGTTTTATTTTTTTAACTGTACTACCCCAAACTGATAATTAGCCAAGGCCAGGCAGCTTGGAATTTCCTTATGTTGGTGAAGAGGAAGCTTTGAAAGTCTCTGTGTCGGATTAATGGTGGCAGTCATGGCAAAGAAGCTTGTAGAGGCTGAGGAAACAGTAGGGGAGGATGAGGTAGAGGTTGAGGAAGAGGCAGTAATTATTCAGCGTTTAACCCTTCACAGGCTTACTGGTAGAGGCATAAAGGAGAAAGATTGAGGGCTGACCTTACAGTCAGGAAGACTGGCCTTCCTGTTCATGGCCTTCTAAGAGCTTTGGAAAGACACTGGAAGATTACATCGACATCTAGCTGATTTTCACAGAGAACACTTGAATGCCATGTTGCACAGTTGACAATAAAAATAAATGTGAAATGGAATCCAGAGAACAAAAAAAAAATAGAAATTCTAGATTTCCCTAATTAACAGTTGAAAACAAAAGTCAAGAGTTCCTAGAGTCAAAACAAACAATTCAAAATCAGTCAAAACCTAATATGGAGACTTTAGAAGCAAAGAAATTAGAGAAGAGAGTCTCTAAAGATGCATATGGTGAAACATTTCTTATCTTCTATAACAGAGTAGTATAGATTTGACAGTTAACAAAACAATAATAGCTGAAGTTTTGGCACCTGTGTTTTTATTGAAGTTTATTGTTTATTTTTCCCAATCCTAGAAGCTAAAATTTTCGATTTGTTACCCTTTCCTCATTGTTATTATTGTGCAATAACAAGCTATATAACATTTAAAAGCTAAAAAGCCTCCCTGGTCAGTGGCTTTATCCTTTAAATATGAAATAATAATTATTCAAATTGTATAAGTTGGTGTTTCCCACTTGGTACAGTTGATGTATCATGGAAGAGAATATATGGGTGTGTGTGTATATACATATATATCTATATATATGTATATACACATACACACAATATATGTTTTCCACATTTCTAATTGATTTCATAGTGCACCCAACAAGAATAATTCTACATAAGTTTTATAGGCTCTCTGACTAAGCAACTTAATGCTTAACCATTCTTTCTTTAACTCTGTTGTGCTGTGATAATTTATCACTATGCTGACTAATAGTGTCTATACCAAAGTTACGAGAAAATCATCTGCTTTAAATTTGACTCTAGAAATATATTTATTGAACCATGCCTAGTTTGGGATATAGAGGACTGAAGCAGCTATTCTGCTGACCAACAATGCCTCCTCAGGACAAAAATTTAATTCTAGTTTTGGAAGCCAGATAACTTATTATCATAATGGCCGCATAAGAAACACTGAGTAGCACATGTAAAAAGTTATCAGATATCTGGAGGCAGAGGTTTTCATATTTTCAGTTTTGATTAAAATTTTCCAGATAACATATGTGTCCAATTAATTTTTATGAAAATGCTGACTTAGATAATGTCATGTTAAATTGGGAATTTTGTTTTTTTTTTTTTTTTAAACTGTGCTTATTATTCAGCTGTAAGAGGCAGTGGGACATAGTAGAAGGCTGCCTTGAAGTCAAGAAGATCTGGATTCCAGTCCTACAGCTGAAATACACTGGCTGTGTGACCCTGGGCAAGTCACCAAACTTTAAAGACTGTAATTTAGAAATGAGTTCCAAGTTCCATTGATGAAAGAAGTTTCCACATAAGGAGTTCCCCAAACATGCAATAACAGGTGTGAACCAAAAAAAATATTCAGCTGTCTCTCTGTCTCTCTCTGTATCTCTTCTCTTCTCTTCTCTTCTCTTCTCTTCTCTTCTCTTCTCTTCATCTCCTTCTTCTCTCTCAGTCTCTGTGCCCCTCTCTGTCTCTCCCTACCCCGCACCTTAGGGTTCACTAAGGCACCCCAAGGAAGAGACAGAAGGCAACCTTTGTCCAAACTACAGCTCTCACTGGGACCACCATTTCTCTTTAGACCCTGTTGGAGTACAGCCCAGCTTCCCAAGAACCTCAGGATTAGCAACACTATCACTCAGACCACTTTCTCTACTTTTAAGCCAGCCCCCATAGTTAGTTATCCTCCTAGGAGAGCAAAATCTGTAGAGACTTGACCTGGCAGCTGCTTTTATAAGTGCTGCAGTCCCACCCCCACCACACTAAATAGCCATAGCTACTGAATTTTAGACCCAAAAAAGAAAGTTCTTGCTACCACATTCCTTTGCTTTGTCAGATGGTTTATCATCAGAAATGGATGTTATTTTTATCAATGGAAATAACACTAGAGAAGATAATGAATGAAAAATCACTTACTGAGCCTTTATTATGTGCTAAAGCAGCTTAGTGAAGCTAATAGAGCCAGCCTTAAAGCTTGGAAGATCTGGATTCAAATCACTACCTCTTGTAACATACTGGTGTAATGATTCTGGACAAATCACTTAATCTTTTTAAGACAATAAACGACAAGGGTGGAGCCTGTCTATACTAGTAGAGAAAATTTCTTTACTCAGGAATTCCCCATACTAATGAAATCACAGATCTGGTCTTCTTCACTTACTGTGTACTGCCCTGGGCTTAATATTGGGGATCTAAACAAAGGAAGACAGTCTTTGCCCTTAGGGAACTTACATTCTAATGAGGTAAGACTACTCAGAAAAAGGTATGGTGGCTGGGAGAATGAACTGGGTTAGGTAAGGAAGTCACAAGTGGCCTCGAGGCTCACAGGTTCCCCATCCCTGGCATAGGGCATTTGACTGAAAGGACTTTTTAGGAATGCTGCTGAGGATTATATTATTATTTCCAGATCTAGAGGTAGAAAGTATTGGGGGAAGTTTGAGAAATAATAGAAAAGGTTCTTGGGTAGCAGTGTAGCTTGAAGATGCCCAGAGCAGGGAAGCTTGGTGGGTCTGAGTAGAACTTTATTTTATAGAAAACTCTAAGCAATCCTGAGTGCACCAGGGCTGGAGCTAGAGGGGAACTTTGTAGGCAGGAGGCATGGCATGAACGTGTAGTACAAGAGCAGCAATTCAGTCAAGCAGAGATACATTCCATTCTGCATTCACTCTGTATATCCAGTCATTTGCCAATCCGGGGGGGTACCTGCTTTGTTTCTAGTTCTCTGCTATTGTAAAGAATGCCCTGATGAATGTTTTTGTATGTACTGGACTTTTGCTTCTGACTTTACCTTCCTTTGAATTTATGCCCATCAGTTTTGGGATCACTAGATCCAAATCTGTGGACATTTTAGTCACTTCCCTTGCACAATTCCAAATTGAAATCCAGAATGGTCATACCACTTCACAGCTCAACCATCTATATATCAGTATACCTTTATTCCCAGAGCCCCTTCAACACTGACCATTCCTGTCTTTTGTCATCTTTACCAATTCCACCATAAGCGCTGAAAAGCTCTGAATTGGTTTAATTTGGATTATTATTACTATAAATCATTTGGAGCAAATTTTCACGTGGTCATTTATAGTTGACAGTTTTTCTTTGAAAAACTTTGTTCATATATTTAGTTTGTCTATCTCTTGGGGAATGGCATGTGGTATTATATTTATGTCAATTCCCCCTACGTGTGATTTTTCTTAATGATATTTCATTCACGCTTGTTTCCCTACAGTAATAGTTCTCATGCAGTTCACTGATTTTATTTGAGCAAAAGCTTCTTAATTTCATAGGCAAATTAAAAATTTTTTCACCTTCTATTTTTTGTTAAGAATTCCCCAGCCATAGTTGTCCAAATGACCTGATATTTTTTACTTCTAATTTTTTAAAAAGTGTTATCTGAAGGTGAAATGACACATGTTTATTTTGACCTTACTGTGATGTACTGTGTGAGAATTTTTCTCAAACTGATTTCAAGTTTTACCAGAAGTTCTTGTCAAAAAGAGAAGTGCTTCCCTCAATAATTTATGTTCTTGAGTTTATCCAACACTAGATTACTATGTTTAGTTGCTTCTGTTTCTTGTTTATCTGGAATGTTTCATTGATCTTTTCTCTTTTAAACCAATTTAAAATAGTTTTTTAAGACAACTGTTTTATGATATGGTTTGGTCTGATAATACTGTGCTCCTTTTATTTGTACTTTTCCCTCATGATTTCACTTGCGATTCTAAATTCATTTGTTCTTCCAAATGAATTTTGTTATTTTTTTTGTCTAGTCCTAAAAAGTATCCCCTCAGATTTATACACACTAAATCTGTAAATTAATATAGGTAGTGTTGTCATTTTTATTCTACTGGGCATGGCCAAACCATGATGGTAAACATCTCTTCAGTTATTTAAGACTTTTTCTTAGAGGCAGCATGGCATAGTAAGATAGCTGGCCTCAGAATCCAAAATACATGGGTTCGAATTCTAAAACCTACTGGATATGTGACTCTAGGCAAATCTCTTAACCTCAGTGCTTTAGGCAAATCTTAAAGACTATAGATTGCAATTAAGGTGCTGAAGTAAAAAAAATTTCCTCATCCAGGAGTTCCCTAAACCAATGAAATCACAGGCACAATTTCTGTTCCAGTCTCTACCTTTATCCCCTTATTTCTGTGAAAAGAGTTTTGTAGTTAAGTTTACATAAAGCTTGCATGTGTGTTGGTAGATTGCCTACCAGATATTTTAATCATTTTTTAGTTACTTTGAATGAATTTTCTCTTTGTTATCTTTTCTCTCTGGTTTTTGTTAGTACTGCATAGAAATGCTAATGATTTTCCTAGGCCAATTTAATCAACAATAAATTCACCAAATAAGGCATGCCATGGTTTTTCTGCAAGGCCAACCATTTCCTGAAAATATTGCCTAGTAAAAAGTGAACAGAACCACTTTTTCCATTCCCAAGATAATTTTGAACGACACTGGAATATGCCTTAGGGTATCATGTTATAATCAGTAGGAAGGTTAAAAAAAAAAACAAAACACATTTGTAAAGGTTTATCAAGACTAGGACTTGGCTATTTGTAAAGCAGGCTCCTGGGCCTGCAACAATTCACAAACTGTAAGAAGGAAAACAAATTATCTAATAAACTTTAAAGAAAAATTTGTTGGTATTTATGACATTTAGTGAGTACTTTATCAATCACCTCAAATTGTTCAGGTGAGTGGAATCTATGGTCAAATACTGGTGACATACAAACTGGGGCATGGTACTGTGTAATAAGAGCACTTCATTACTTGGCAGAAAATTTGGATTGCAGTCTGGCTGATAAGTAGCTGTGGCATTTGTCCTTTCTTGGACAGTTTCCTCATTTGATACCTTTTACCTGAGAAATTCTATCATTATGTTCCTGTGAAATAGCTTAACAGTTTACTTTTGTGAATTAAGAATTTTATAAGAAAATGTAAAGAATGGCATGGAAAGTCAAATTCTTTTTTCTCTTTTCATATTTATTCTCTCTGCATGGGTAGAGTCTGCTTCTTTTCCCTCCCCTTCTTTTTTGATTTCTTCCTCCAGATGCTTGCCAAATTCTAGAAGAGGAAATGCCAAAAGTGGCTCTAATAAAACAGTTACTTTACATCATCATGTTTTATGTTTTTTTTTACCAGAGTGATTATCATGTATAATCTTTTTTTTCCTGACGTTATTATGAAGAGCTAGAACTATAAAAAGAACTTAGAAAAATGGAGAAGGGAAAATTCAGATGTAAGATCCAAAAAATTTTAGTTCTTTTTTTTATTTTAATAATTTATATTCTAGGGAAATCTGTATTTAGCTCAGTAGAATGACAAGAAAGGCCTGAAATTAAATGATGGAAAACTGATTGTGTACCCTGGATAGAAATCAGAAACTTGTTCAGTTATAATTCACAAAAACCAAGTTCACTCTTCAATTCAATAAACATTTATTAAGTGCTTACTATATGCCAGGCACTGAGCTAAGCCCTAATGCCCAAGGGTATACCAGTTGTATTGTCCCTGAACAAATTTAGGCAATAGAGAGAAGGCAATAGAAGAGGATTTTCAAGTCCGAGGACCTGAGTTCGAATAAATTCTGGCTCTGCCACTTACTGCCTTTGTGATCTTAGACAAGTCATTTGCCTTCCCTTGTGTGTGTCTGTTCGTTATCTGTAAAATTAGGGCATCGGACAAGATGACTTCTAAGGTTCCTTTCTGCTCTAAATCAAGGTATCAGCACCAAACTGGTGATCTCAGCTAGTTGGTAATCGAGTTAGGATTTTGCATGTGAAGTCTGGAAGATGACTTGAGTTCAAATCCTGACCTTGACACATACAAGCTATGGGATTCCTGGCAAGTCATTTAACCTCTCAGCCTCATTTCCTTGTTTGTTAAATGATGGTAATAAGAGAACCTAATCTTACAGGGTTACAGTTCAGTTGTTTTTCAGTCATGTTCAGACTATCCCTGAACCCCTTTGAGGTTTTCTTGGCAAAGATAATAGAGTAGTTTGGTATTTCCTTCTCCAGCTTATTTTATAGATGAGGAAACTGAGGCAAACAGGATTAAGTGAGTTTCCCAAGGTCACACAGCTAGTAAGTTTCTGAGGCCAGATTTGAACTCATGAAGATGAGTCTTCCTGATTCCAAGCCCAGTGCTCTATCCACTGGACCACCTAGCTTTCCCTGTCTTACAGCATTATGAGGATCAAATTAAATGCCATATTCAGTATTTTGCAAACCTTCAAGTCCTACATAAATTCAAGCTGTTATTATTACTGTTAGGATATTAATGTAAGCATATTATAGTATTGTTTTTATTATTCTTGTTTGTAATAATAATACATAATAATGATAATAAAGGACAGCACTGAAATTGCATGCTACTTTTTAGGGCTTTGAAAGCTTTTTTTCTTTCTCACCCCCTTCTAAATACAATTCGTTGCAATAGCTACATAACTTTCTGGTCTAGGAACTTCTGGAGAGGTATTAGGGCCTTTCCTGTATAGCTCTTGCCTAAAGCTAAATATAAGACTGCTGTGTGTGCACACCCCCTCAGCAGCTATCCTTGAACCTCAGTGGAAGAATGATACATCTTCTAGTGACAAAACGAATCATCATCTTCTTCTCAATCACCAGCCCCCAACCTGAGCCTCCTAATTCAGTTAGAGCCTTAGTCATCTTTGAGTTCTCCTTCCTTATTCTCTGTCTTTAATCATTACATGTCATGTCTTCACTTTTGGAACCCATTCCTTTCTTTCCAATTTCTCTGCTAAGACCTTAAGTAAAGTTCATTCTTATTTCTTTTTTTCTTTTTTTGGCAAGGCAATTGGGGTTAAGTGATTTGCCCAGGGTCGCATGGCTAGTAAGTGCCAAGTGTCTAAAGCCAGATTTGAACTTGTGACCTCCTGACTCCAGGGCCAGTGCTATATCCACTGTGCCACCTAGCTGCTCAATTCACTCTCATTTCTAAAGCACTTCCTAGATGTAGAATCTCCAAGGTGCTGGTCAGTGTGTCTTTTGCCCAAAGATTAGCTACTAGCTTATTGCTGGAAGGTTAGGTACGGATTGCTGAAATTATATAGAGAATATAGAGAAACTGTGGTGGAATCCACAGGCACATAGATTTTAGAGCTGGAAGGGAATTTAGAAGTCATTAAAACCAACCTAATTATTTTACAAGTATAGAAACGGAGGCCTTGAGAGGTAAAATGTCCAAGATCACAAAGTACCAGTGGCAGAATTTGAACTCAGGGTCCTCAGACTCCAGATCCAGTATGCCTTCTTATAGTCTACCTAAGCATTGCCGTTCCAATGAACTGTTGCTAGTTTATACACAAGGGTACATTGTCTTTATTTTAATTTATGAATAAAAGTTATATGTGTGAAATCAGAAAGAAAAACTCACCCTAAAGGAAAAGCTACATAGATATGATACATTCCAAATAAAGGTCAGTACTCCAAATTTTGACTGACTGTTTAATAACATTTGAGCAAATCAATCTGGGGAAAAGATGCTCCTATTTGGTAAATCCTCAGTTACAAGGAAAGTATGGAATATAGGAAACAAGTTTGTTTTTTTTTAAAGCACAGACCTAATTTGACCTCCTTTTTAAAAAAAGTGCTTGTAATTTTCCAGGCTCCTTGAATGAAAACTATGACAAATAAAAAGGGGAGGCTTGCTATAGATTAGGAGTTCTTAGTCTTTTTTGTGTCCTGGACCTTTGGCAGTCTGGACTTGTGGGCCTCTTCTCAGAATTATGGTTTTAGATGGTAAAATAAAACATGTAGGATTACTACAAAGAAAACCCATTATATTAGAATACATTTATCAAAATAAATTTTTTAAAAAGACCACAGGTTGTAACATTCAAACTCAAATACTATTTTATTTTAAACATTCAAACTCAAATACTATTCTAGATTCATCTTCTTTCCATATGAGAGAATATATTAGTTGGTCTTCTGGAATTATGATGGAAAAACTCTAGGAAAAAAATAATTTTTTTGAGGCTGTTTAGGCCTCAGACATTAGTCTGCTGCAAACTTCTGCTTTGTGGTAGAAAATAAAGAAAAATTTCAGGTGTTTTGGACAGTTTTTGATCCCACCTCTTCACCAAATCATTGATGCTCCCTCCCTTATTTATAGCAGATCTGTTCACTGCATGATCTTTTAAAAAATACAATGAGACAGCTCATTCTGTTCATCATTAAGAGAAAGAGCTCTAGCTCTTTTCAGCTAATAGATCAATTGGAATTTCTGAACTCACAGTGAGTTTAAATCCTTAAAAACATACTTTCCCTGTTTGACTACACAAAAGCTTTTATTGAGACAGATTTTTTTTTCTGTTTATAATTTATTATAATGTTCCTAGGAGAGGTTCCTGCGAGTGTTTTCATTGTGATCAGGTTTTAATAAGAATAATCTGTCTGGAAAATGTTTTGTTAAAGTACTAAGGGCTGAAAAAATCTAGCATGTTAGTATAGATCTTTTATGGGATATCTGTTTCAAAAATGTAAATTTAAAGAAGTAATGTTGATAATCCATAGAACCAAGTGAGTCTACATAGTTTTTTTCCCCCCTCTTTGAGTTCATCTGTTTTTCTCCTTTCCCCACTTTGCTAACATAGTTTGCTTACAGCTTGTGTACTGAAAATGCTGCCAGGAAGAAGGGTGAGCAAAACTTGTGTTTCCCATGACCCTCACTCTAATGTTGTTCCAAGGGCTCCCTACTTGGAAATGCCTTGATAACCACATTCATTCCTGACATACCCATCCTCTCCCCCCACCCCCTCACACAACACTAAATGCCATATGACCCCTAGTCTTCCTGTGGCTCTCTTGCAAGGGCTGAAGATTTTTCACCTAATGCACTAAATGCATGTTAATATGAGTCTGTAAGCTAGTCATCCATAGTTTTCAATTCCTTTATTTCAAAGATCTTTTCTAATTGTTTGTGGATTTTCTTCCCTAAATGAAATTTGAGGGTTTTTTTGTGAAATCAAAATCTTTCCTGTCCTGCCTTCCTTCCTAAAATTACTTCTATTTATTTTGTGTATACTGATGTGCACATAGGGTTGCCTTCAATAGAATATAAGCTGTTTTATGGCAAAGACTGGTGGATTTTTGTCTTTGTCCTTAGCATCTAGTACAGTGCCCAGTATATAGTAGGCACTTAATAAATCCTTGCTGATTGCTTGGTTGATTTTTACCCTCTAGCTAGCTCACATGATTTTTAATTGGTATTACTTAAAAAACCAGGTTCACCTCTTTTTTGTTAACAGCAAAACAATAAACTAAAACCCCATTTTTAAAAATATGGTTCTGTGTAAACTTTTCTTTCATGTTCATAAAGAAATCTTAAAACCTTTCAGATGCTCTTCGTTTCCCCCTCTATTTGACTAGATCTGGAATTAAAAATGAGCCAGGTAAAAGTAGACTTTTCTTACTCCACAGCCCTTCTTCTCCCCACCCTCTCCCAAGAAAATGATAGGAAGTGCTGCAGTGTGTGTGTGTGTGTGTGTGTGTGTGTGTGTGTGTGTGTGTTTGGGGGAAGGGTGGGAATGGGAAAGGAGAAGGAATGCTTACAAAGAGGACAGGCTATCTCTCTAGTGGTGCCTGTAAATTAAGAGCTCCTGGTCCCTGGCCTGGAATGCTTGATTGGATCATCTCCTGCTGTCATTGCTGTCTGAAAGAAAAGCCTATCTCCTTACTACAGAGGAGAAACAACTGCCAGATATTGACTTAATTTGCTAGGGCTTGAGTGAAATTTTAATTTTCTTTACCTGTTAAAAGACTCTTCACCTATTTTGTGTCATAGACCCCTTTGGCAGTCAGGGGACACCTTTTCACCATAACCCGTAAAATAAAATACATAGAATTACCAGGAAAACAATTATATTTTAATACAGTTATTAAATGTATATTTTTTAAAAAAGCAAACAGGTCCAAATTAAGAACCCTTACTCTAAGGTAAAGAGTATATTTGTAGTTCTTTCTCTTTCTCTCTCAGGGAAACCAGAGGCAAATTCTAGGGAAGTTGTGGAAAGCCTGTTACATCCCTGCCTGTGGGCTCATGGGGGAAAATGAGGCCTTGTCTCGTTTTTCTATAGACTACATTTATGGAATCACCAGAAGAAGTAAGTCTGTAAATGCCAGTTAGGACATATCCACAAGGAAAAACTGCCCTTGGACACTCATTGTAACCTCTTTCTGTTTCCCATGGCAATCTCAAAAGAAAGAGCATCAGAGTGGGAGTAAGATGACCTGTGTGCTGTAATCAGTTCTGCCATTAATTAGCAGAGTGACCTGATTTTGTAGCTTCTAATATGTTCTGGTCTGTGAAGCCAGGTTGTTGTTCAGTTGTTTCAGTCGGTGTCTGACTCTTTGTGACCCTGTTTGGGGTTTTCTTGGCAAAGATACTGGAGTGTTTTGTCATTTCCTTCTCCAGCTCATTTTATAGATGAGGAAACTGAGGCAAAGAGGGTTAAGTGACTTGCCTGGGATCTCATGGCTAGAAAGTGTCCGAGGCCAGATTTCAGTTCAGGTCTTCCTGACTCCAAGTTTGGCACTCTATCCACAGTGTGACCTACCTGCACATGGGAAGCCAGATAGCCGGTCTTGTTAGAATTATTCCTAAAACACTAGTAAATATGCCCTGATTGGGACTGGAGGGGCACGCAGATGAATAAAATGAACGAGGTTTAGTAGGGCCTGGTCTTAGATATCCTTTTATTGACCGATAGCAACCTTTTTTCTTCCTGGTTCTCAACCCTGTGCTTTAGATAAAGGATTTTGTTAGGTAATTGACCCTGTCACATAAGCAAAACATAAGTGATGTCAGTGAAACATAATTATGCAGGAAATATTTTGGAATATTTTAAAAGAAAGGTAGCAAGCAGGATTCAATTACTGTAACATTTCTAGCTTATTGGGCAAAAGAAATCTCATTTAAATAAAGATGTAAGCAGTTAAAAAGCATTCTTAAGTAATATCCTTTTAGCACTATGGTATAATAATGAAAAGTCATGTATACTGAGTGTGTTTGGCAAGGTAGAAAATGTGTTGGCTCTGGAATCAGGGACCTGAATTTGGATTACAGCTCACCTAGTTAACTGATCTTGACTTAATCCCTTTATGACTTTAGTTTTCTGACCTATGAAAGTAGAGGAATGGACTAGATGATCTCTAGGGAATTTCCAACTCTAAATTCTGTGCTGTCATACACATTAATGCTACTCTTGAATTCCAACTCAAACCCAACTGGCAAAGATGACAGAAAGGAAAATGAAACATGTTGGAGGGGCTGTGGGAAACAAGTACATTAATTGCATTGTTGTGGAGTCTTGAATTGGTTCAAACGTTCTTGAAAAAAAAATTTAGAACTATGACTAGAAAGTTATTAAATTGTGCACATCCTTTTATCTACTATTAGGCTTATACTCCAAAGGGATCAGAGAAAGCAGAGAAAGACCCATTGCTCTGTGTGTGTGTGTGTGTGTGTATATATGTATACGTGTGTGTGTAAATAGCACTTTATGTGGTTGCAAGGAATTGGAAACTAAGGGGGTACTCATTAGTTGAGAGGAATGGTTAAATGTAATATTATTGTGCCATAAAGCAACAAAAAGGATGGTTTGAGAGAAATCGGGGAAGACCTATATAAATTGATAGAGAATGAAGAGATAACCCAGAGAATAATTTGACCTTTAACAATAACATTGTTAATAGGAGTAATTTTGAAAGATTTGAGAACTCTGAGCAGCATGATGATCAACAATGATTTCACAGAACTGGTGTTGACAGCTTCTTAGTTCCTGATAGAGAGGTGATAGATTCAGCATATAAAATGAAATGTTTATTTGTGAGCATAGCCAATCAGGAAATTTATTTTACTTGATTTTACGTAATTGTTACAGAGGTTTTGTTTTTCTTTCTCACAGAGGGGGAGTGGAGTGGGAAAGAGAGAAAATATGTGCTTATTAATTGAAAATAAACTCTATTATTTCCCCAGAAATCAACTGAACTTAACACTGGAAGCCTTGCCTTTCTTGTTCTTTGTTAGGTTGCCTCCAAAGCTCTGAGACCCGGTGAGCGTATATAAGAAAGACTAGACTCCAGTTACGTTTTTCAGGGCTTGCAGCATCTTTCAACTATGGATTTCAAAGTTTCTCATTCATTTCTGCTGTTGTTGTCTTTTCTAGACATTGTGAACATTGAGTAATATGTCTCTCTCTCTCTCTCTCTCACACACACACACACACGCGCACACACACACACAGAGCTTGATTATGTTTTGACAGGTGAAATACCTTGTTACTGATGTGGGAGTGATTCCTGAATCAGCTCTATATAGTCAAATCATTGACTAGTTAGAGTAAAGGTAAAATTAACACAAAGCTAAAAGAAAGAATAAAAATAAGAAAAATGTGTGGCATGCAGTTAAGCAATTCCATCCTGATATAGTCAAGTGAATTATCAATTATAAAAATGTGATCTCGACAGAAGTGGCGCCTGATTGTAATAATTTCATGAGTAAACTGAAAGAAAGTATAAAAAGCATTGTAGTTAGCTAAGACTTGCGGCTTATTTGCCAAGTGAAAATGTCAGCCAAAAACTCATTTGTAAAATCGTAGAATATATTAAGGGAAGATTACTAGCAATACTGCCTTATAAAAAAAGAGAGAAGCAGTGGAGGGTGAAGTCAGTTTAAAGAAAGCTTAAAGAGAGACCAAACCAAGCAGTGTTATCTTAAAGTAAGACAACAAGCAAACAACAGGTAGAAAAATCTGCAAAGACTTTCATGACAAACCTTTTACCATCAAGGAATGTGTAACCATCATGTTTGGACTTTGGCATCATAGTTTGAGATCGGCTTCTAGAGTCTTTCACTAAAGGGTACAAAGAGAGAGGAAAGCAACTCAATTAAATTGTATACATCATGAGTTAATGATGAAGACAGCACAATTGTGAGGGTGTTCACTGGGTAGCTGAAGAATGGCAAGATAACTAAGGCATGGAAAAAAATTCACAGACTATTCATATGTAAAAATTAAGGTGACCAGGGTTGAGGAGAAGGAACTAATCACCTAAAGTCTTGCTTTCACATTTCTTTAACATTTTTATGAGAATTATCTTCACATACATTGAGAGATGAGGGTATTACTAAGGATCAGGCAAGTTTGTCATGTAACATGCCACAAATTACCATTTCTTTACTATGACACAGTTGACCAAAAGATGTGGAAAATGCAAGATCCCTTCACGTTTTCTTTTTTCCCTGTATTTTTCCAGTGAGTTTTATTTTTTGTTTATGATATTTAAAAAAAAAGCTTTTGATTTGGTAGAGCAAAATGTCATTGTAAAGGCATTTCTATGAGGTGTTTCCACATGCAGGGATCGAAATTATGTCATATTCCTTGAATATAAAACCTCAGAGATCATAATAGCCTTATTTCGCAATCCTCTGATCATCCATATTGGGCAAGATGTAAAACAAGACAATGTATGTTTGCTGAAGGTGCTTGCCTTTGGCGAGATTCCCTACAGGTGCTGAGAGTTTCTTTAAATGCTCCTGTTGGCAGATGACATTGTACTTGTTTGGATCTGGCCCTGGACCATTGATGAGTGTCATGGACAAGTTCCATACCCTTTCCAAAGAGTTTGGCTTAACCAGCCCCAAGGGGAAAGCCAAGTGGGTGACAAAAGCCTGCTGTCGAGACAACAATGCACATTTGGGTGTATGCACTTCACAGGTCCATCCAGTGGTGTACACATAATGACAAGAATCTCAGTGATCCAGTATGAATGGATGGTAAAGTGGGTCCAGAATTAAACAAGGGGAAGAGATCTGGCTTCTTTCCTTAAGGGAACTTGAAGCACTCCTTTGATGATTGTAGACTTTCCCCTTTGAAATGAAAGACCATCTTTTTAATACTAGTAAGCTATCAGTGTTATTATGTGGAAACCAGTTATGGGATGCTACAGTTGCTGAATAATTAAATTAAGTATCATTCACAGGGCAGTGGGTGGGGAAATAGCAGTTCCTCTGGAAGCTTTGGGAGTTTTAGTGACTCAATATGAGTCAATAATGTAATGATAGCAAGCAACAAAACTCAAGGAGTCTTGGACTACTTTAATAGAGACACAGCTTCTAGAATGAAGCAGATAATAGTTCCTCTGTGTTCAGCTTTGGATAGATCAACTTTGATTAGTGTTCTGTGCAGTGGTAGGGTAGCTAGGTAGTGTAATCACTACAGTAGGGGTGAGGAGCCCCCGCAAAAAAAGTTTGGATTCAGTCAAAGGGCTGCACTTGAGGACCTAGACATTCCTCACCCCTGGACTAGAGTATTGATTTAGGAAGACCTGAGTTCAAATTTAGCCTCATCTACTAGCTGTGTGACCCTAGGAAGGTCACTTAACCTTTCCCAGCTTCAATTTCCTCATCTGTAAAATGATGATAATAATAGCACCCATCTCCCAGGGTTGCTGTGAGGATAAATTAAGATAATATTTGTAAAAGATCTCTGCTAATCTTAAAGCACTATGTAAATACTATTTTTATTGTTGTTGTTGAAACAGTTTAGATAGATTATTGACAAGTATTCAGAGTTGGTGATCCAGATGGTTACAGTCCTAGAGGACATGCCATACCATAAAAAGTTAAATAAAGTAGGAATTTTTAGCCTGGATAATAGAAGACTTGGGGGGGGGGGTGGAAGGCAGAAAGATGAGGAATACCATTAATTGTTATTTAGATATTTGAAGGGCTCCCACGTGGATGGAGAATTAGATACTTAACAGAGTATTTCAAAATTGGAATGGGATGCCTTGAGAGGCAATGGGTTGCTTCTCAGTGGAATACTTCAAGCACTTGTCAGGTATCTTATAGATGGGATTTTCATCTGTGAGTTCACTAGATAACCTTCAAGTCTCTTCAAATCTATGATGCTGTGATAAATTGATGAACCACTTAGACCCTTTGGGTCTAGCCATTCAACCAATTACACATGTAACTAACTGTCATGTCATCTAGTTTTCCACCTTTTCCATATCATGAGAAACTTTGTCATACTCTTCAATCCAGTGACACCGGCTTCCTTGCTGTTCTGTGGGCAAGACAATCCATCTCGTGACTCTGTGCGTGCTTTGTGGCTGCCTCCCCCATCCCTGGAATGCTTTCCCTCCTCAGCTCTGACTACTGACCTCATTGGCTTCCATAAGTCCCAACTAAAATCCCATCTTTTAACAGAAGCCTTCCCCAATCCCTCTTAATTCCAGTGCCTTCTGGTTAAGTATTTTCTGCTTATGTTGTTTTTGTCATTGTCGTTGTAGTTGTTGTCTCACCCATTTGATTGTAAGACTCTTGAGGGCAGGGACTGTTTTGCTTCTTTTGGTATCCCCAGCACTTAGAATAGTACCTGGTATATAATAGGTGCTTGATAAATGTTTATTGATTGAAATGCTTTGCCAGAATCTTTATAATATGTATTTTCCCTGATTTGTCAGTCCAGTAACCCTATCAAAAGTTAAGTCAACACACATTTATTAAATATCTTCTTTGTACCAGGCACTTTTCTATGTGCTGGAAAAGGGAGTAAGGTTAATCTAACATGACTTTTTATTATTTACTGATTTTTTTGCAAGTAGTTCTTCTTTTTCTAAATGCTTATTAACCATTTCTTTGATCATATGCTCTAGAATTTCACCAGGAATCAGCTAGGCTCCCTGGAGTTTACTGACTTTGTTTTCTTCCCTTTTTTTTTGAAAATCAGGACACTAGTTGACTTCTCTCCAATCCTGTAGGGCTCCTCCAGGTGTTTTTTTTTTTTAGGACCTTTCAAAGATTATTAGTTAAGTAATCATACCTGAAAGTTTTTTTCATTACCCTAGGATATTATAGTTCATCTGGACTTGGTGATCTGAACTTATAAAGAGTTGCTAGAAGGAAGGGTGAACAACAGCTAGGTGATCTCTTACTGTCTCCTAACTTATCTTGTGTTTCAACTACCTACTGGCATTTTCTCTTCTATCCTTTCCTCTTCTTAGATCATTATCCTTGTCAGGAAAACTGGGAAACTCAATAATAATTAAACCAAAGGAGGAACCAAAGGAGTGCCTCAGGGATCTATTTAACATTTTTAAGTGCCTTGGATAAAGATAATAGATGACATTCTTATCAAAGTTTCATATGACACAATGGTGGGAGGAATAGCTAACAATTTGGATGACACGAGTTCAGAAAAGATCTTGACAGACTAGAGTTTCAGGCCAAATCATGACATTTGATGGAAATAAATGTAAAAGTCGTGTGTGTGTGTGTGTGTGTGTGTGTGTGTGTGTGTGTGTGTGTGTG